>NW_012148396.1:2153048-2196957 GCF_000956105.1 Propithecus coquereli | reverse complement strand
CATTGAGCAGGAATGAGCCAATGAATAGGGAGTTGGACGTGTGTGATATGTGATGACTGGACTTCAACCAAATGTCAGATAAGCAAATAAAAAACTGTCTAACAACCCTTGCTGTTACATGAACACGCACACATGCACACAAAGCACAGCATAATAAGCCTGAGATTCCTGAACTTTACACAATTATAAATTTAGGAAATCATCAGCTTGAAGGTTTGATTCTAAGGTAAGCTCAGGAGGAAGGCTCTCTAGGATAGACAGGCCTGAAATTTACCTGCCTTCTCCAAGCTCTCTAAATCCAAGGAACAAGAGTGACATAGGCTTGCTGGACTTTCAGGGTCCTTCTAAATGCCAGACATACACAGACCACCACTGGAGTAAATCAGGAATTAAGATGGCTTATGAACATTGAGCCTATTTAGTTAACTGAGGCTCAAAGCTTTAGAGAATCTATGTGAGACAATGAGTGGTAGCGGCGAGATCACTATACTCAGACCTGAGAGGCTGCATGTCCAATATGACTACGACCCAAATACTTCAAACCTCCATATTTTTGTTCCAAGTTATAGTCATCTTTCTCCACTTTTCTCAACTCATTTTCTCTTCTAGTAACTCGCAGTTTTGAACAAACTACATATGACTTCTCCTCGTCTATTTTACTTCTTTCTCAGGTTTGTTATTTACCCATTTAAAAGTATGATTTTTAAAAAATCTGGCATCCGTGAATAAGTCAAATAGAAGAAATTTGAGTTTGGAATTCAATAGCATCTGAAAGATCATTTAAAATGTAACACCTTCATTGTAAGGACATTAAAGCAGAGAAATACCACCCCAAAGTCACATAGTTCATGGTAGAATTGCACTTAGAACCTGTATTTTCTGACTTCCAGTTAAATTTCTTTCTTCCAATACTCCTTTTTTCCTGCTTTCAAGAAAACTAAGATAAGCAGAAAAAGCTTATAAATCAGAAAAAGTATAAAAAATGTTAATCAACATAATAAAAAGAAAAACACTAGTGCAAGAACAAGTACAGTGAAACCAGGTGTGTTTTAAAATAATTAAAAATATTCCGTCCCTATTTCTAATCTTGCTTTTGATACCTTTATTTTGGGGGGGAGGGACTTTCTTATCTTTAGCACTGTTAAAAGGAATTCATGGGGCTTTCTTTTGCAAAACTTTTAAAAATTAAAGAACCAAAATATTTGTGCACTAGTGCAGACTTTCTTGATGATAAATTGAATGGTTCACTTAGACCTTGAGATCCAACATTTGTGACTATCTGAATGTAAATTATCTCAAAATTTAAAAAAAAAATCTCACAGAGTTCAATATGAATTCTCTGCAAAAAGGGTTCTTAACCTGGAGTTCATGGATAAATTGTCTATGACCTTACGATCATAATACATAATTCAGTTTTTTTGTGGTGTATATGGTAATTGTACATTTTCTCTGGGTCTATGGCTGAAATTGGTTTTCAGAGGTAGTGATTCAAAATTATAATCATTGCTTCTCATGTATATACAAATTTAGAAAAACTTAATATACAAAAACAAAAATTGTATGCATATTAGCAAAAAAATCTCTATTTTAAAGTATTAAAGTATTAAGTATTCACCTAATGTTCCTACAACATTAAATTTGATCTACATACTACTTTTCAGGAGCATTCTCCTATACTAAGTATAGATCACACAAATTATCCATACTATTATTTTCCTTTGAATAGTTAAATCTAATTAGAAAAAAAAGCAACTTTTTATTCAGAAAATATGTACTTTTATTTAAATAGAAAGTATATGTACTTGCTACAATCTAAATTTCCTCAATTTTCCCACCCTATTAAAATTCTGTTCATGAACATCTTAAAAACTCACATTTGCAAATGTTCCATACAGTTCAAAAAACTCCAAATGTGTGGAAACAGCATTTGCCAATTCAAATTTATACTGTTCTATTAAACTCTGATACTTGGAGACATCTCCAGATTTTTTAATCTTTCATTTTCCTTTTCTTTAGATCTAGAAGAGAATTAAATAGAAATATTCCAAAAGAAGTCAGAGGAGCATAAC
This sequence comes from Propithecus coquereli, assembly GCF_000956105.1. Classification (NCBI taxonomy): domain Eukaryota; kingdom Metazoa; phylum Chordata; class Mammalia; order Primates; family Indriidae; genus Propithecus; species Propithecus coquereli. The sequence goes on along the minus strand of NW_012148396.1, from coordinate 2,194,888 downwards.
TCATCTGAATGTTTTAAATTGACTCTATATTTCAAATTTCCTTTAAGATTAACAGCAGAACACACCATGTGTCCTGCTGTGTTTTCATAACTAATCACTTACTATAGAATAACTATTTTAATCTCAATCAAAAAACAGAAGTTAAATCAATAGTCAAAACCAGTTTGATGTTATCACTTTTCTTACTAGACAATATTCAGAATGATTAGAAACTTTAGTATTTGCAAGGGTGTTCTATAAACTGTAAAACTCTGTGGAAATATGAGGATTTTATTATCACCTCAAAAAGATTGCTTTTTGCAATGACATGTTTTTCCTTCCATGATTCTAGGCCACTCTCATGCCAACACTAAAGCTACATTTAAAAACTTACACACTTAAGCCTTCAGATCCCTGCAGATTTATTTTTCAACTCTCCTTCTCCCCTTGCCTCAATGCTTATAATTATGTATTAATTTGTAGAATTTAAAGCAAGTTTAAATAATTTTATTTGATCCTTAAAATCGACCTATAAATAAAAGCCAGTAACACTCCTTCCATTTTAATGATAAGCATACTAACTTAAAGGACTTACCCATATTTACAGGATTAGTAAGTAACAGCCTGAATTCAAATCCATCCACTTACAGTGCCCCAATATAACTTCAACTTTGAACTTTCTCTTTCCCCAAATATATTCCTGTATCAACACATCTATATCCGCTTTTATTCTTATGATGTTACTGCTTTCAGGAGATTATAAAACCCAATGTCAAGATTTGGATGTACAGAGGGTGTAGTGGAAAATACCATAAGGATAAGATAAAAATGGTTGATTGTGTTATCTGCCATTAGCATGTTAAAGTCTTTATGCAGATGACTGAGGAAAAAAGAAGTTAAAGAAAATGTTTTAAGTAAAATTACAAAATTTTCAAAAATTAAAACAGCCCCTACTACTAAGAATTAGGTTGAGTCAGTATAACAGAGATCCAAATATCAAAAACAAATACTGGAACCGAATATGACTGGCCTCTTGATAGCTTCTCAGGGCCTGTGTTGATTAGTATTGGTAAATAATCAACCATCAATGAGTTTTCTTATGTAGCTGTAAAGTTACTTTGAAAATAAAAAGTAATAAATCACTACTTAAAGCTAATTAAAAATATACAGTGTATTTTCCAGAATAACTTCTGAGCTTTAAGATACGTGATACAGTTTGTTAAAGCAGTAATATACTTTTCCTAAGAAAAATAAATTGAGTCTTCCTATTAAATCAAATCTACCCCAAACCTAAAGGTGGGAGCTTAACTTCAGTTTATTTTTGCCCACTAAATTTTGAGTTTATCCTTTTATTTCTAGACACATATGAAAAATTATTTTTCTTTTCTATTAATGAAGTATATTTTATATCTAGGACAAACAAATAGGCTTTTTGGTGATCCACTATCAGCACTTTCCTTTTGCACTTCTCTTTAAAAGGTAATGTATTGACATGTGATAAGTTAGTTCCTCAATAATAAATACACTGCTTATTGTAAATGTCTAGAGTACAGAGAGAGTAAGCAAGATTTACATTCCTGCTCCTCCCTCCCTGTCCAATGCCTATAATAGTTCAAACCACATTTATATCAAATATGACTCAATACTTTTAAAACAGAATTGAATAAATTTGGAAGACTAAGCATTCAATACAAATGCAAAAAACAGAATATGAACGAAAGGAGAGAAGAAAACAAGAAGGGAGGCAGGGAAGAGGGAGAAAAATATTTCAGTATATTTTCAATGATTAGCTACAGTATTTTGCTCCTTCACAAAAATGTCAAAGTTTCTCAACAAATCAAATAATCCTGTACTTTTACCTAATGCTAAAGCAAAAATTATAGAAATTCTATGAAATATAGAATGGTCATTTATAAATGGAATAATATGAAGAATAAAGTTTATTATCCCATTTAGAAATAAAATCTTTTAAGAGCATTAATCTCAGAGAACTTTTGTGTCCCATATAAAAATTCAACACATCTTAGTAATTACCTAGTTGTCATATGGTAAACCACTCAATAATAAATTTAATGGTCACCCAAGCCTAACTATTATAGTTCTTGAGACTACTGACTTTAATAAACAAAGTCACAATAAGAAAATGATTTATTTGAATTACCTAGAATATGTATATATAATATTCTTAACTTTTTAAAATGAAGGAGCCACCTGAAGCAGAATGCTAAATCTTTACATAAATGAGCTCATAAAAATCAAAGTGATGACAAGTATCAGTGATGATCATATGTGATTATTCTGGCTAATATTTATTTAAAGGGACCATTATACAGTAAAGAGACCATTATTACTCAGATCATTAAAATTAAATCTAAACTTCATCAATGAGTACATTTGCATGATATTACCCTAATAATCAGTTATGAATTTTGTGGTGAGAAGCTACAACTTTCATTTGTTCCCTGAAATTCCAAATACTCTAAAAGCACAGAATACTCTAAAAGCACATTCAGGCATTATTTTAAAAGTAGTTCTTTTTTGTAATCTTTTTCTTCTAACTACTGGATCATAAATTTAATAGCTGTTAAATCAGAAAACATTTCACCACCAAAAGTAAATTTCTCACTAAAACCAAAGTTATATCCCTGAAACCAAAGTTAATATCCCTGAAAACTACTGAGAGAACTAATGTGCTTCTCCAAAACTGGAATCTAGTTCAACTGCAACACTGTCAGTTGGGAAGCCTGAGATAATATATTAATAAAAAATAACTAATTATTCACAAAGCCAATAACTTAAAAAAATAAATAAATAACTTAACATTAACATCAAAGAAGTAACAAGTACTCTTACTCTTGTATTCTCATACTCTTGTATCACACACAGATTCAACAGTGTACCTTCAGAGTAAAAAGCTCCTCTTGGTCAAATCAGAACCAAGATAGCCAATTACTGCCTAAACTAGCATCTTTCGTTGTGTGGTCTAATGCAGTAGTTCTCGATCTGGAGCATTTTTTAGTCAACAGTATAGTCAGCATTTGACAACGTCTGGAGACATTTTTTATCACCACTACCAAGAGGCATGCTACTGCCAAGCCCCTCCTGAAAACTACCCTGTCAACTCTCCAACTTACAAGAGCAATAATTAAGCCCCCTAAAAAGAACCACTCACAGAAATGCTGCTTGGGGTGAGGAGCCAAGTAAACATGCTTCCCCACCTCACACTGGAGTCCCAGTTGTCACAAAGCAGCTCTCAAGACAAAAAGCCACCAAGCTGGAGGTCAAGGAAGTGTGTGCTAAGCTCCAACACCAGAGGACAAGAGACAGAAACCCCAGGCTAGTTTCAAGTCAAATATCATGACTAAACAAGATTTCTCTGCTTGCCCCTGCCAACTCTGGAAATTGACTTAATGCAAATCAATCAAAAGCAAATCTACAAAATTCCCACTGTGGTTTTAAGTGAAAGAAAATGTCAAAAAGTCTGATAGATAAAGTCCAAGAATTGCTAAACACCTTGACCCTTCATCAAAGTAAATGGGCTTCAGGAAGACAAAGGCAATGCCACTCACAAAAGGGGAACCTCTCTAATGCCCCTCTCAGGTTAGGAGCTTGAGAACCATAACAAAAAGACATCTGCCAAAGGAGCAGAACTAGGAGTCAACTAACCCAGTGAGGAACACACTCTCTGGGAGGAGAGGGGATTCTCCTTACTCCTACCATGGCCCCTGTGTGTTGCTTCCCCTTCTCTCCTTTCCAGATGGTGGTTTTATACCAATTAATCAACTTTTCCTACACCACTATATAAAGGAGATGCTGGGGGTGAGGGGCTAAATTTACCACTTACCACAGATGGCCAGAATAGGGGAAGAAATGGAAGGTCTGAGAAGACTGCTCATTTAGCACTGCAGATAGTAACAACCTGTCTTTCCTGCCCTCTGAGGAAAGAAGAGGTTAAGAGTGATTTTGGTTTTAGGTGAGACAGTAAATAGTGGAGATACTTCCAAAAGTGTATACTATGAAAAAATACTATGCTAACCATTAATACATTCTGTAGTTTGAAAGATCACCTCTGACACAGGCCAGGAAAACAGGTTTATATGAAAATTTATCCAAAATTTGGGAAACTAGTTATCTGAATTAATCCCCTCTCTACCTTTACCAATATAAATCATGTTAAGTATATAAGAATATTAATACTTTCTATATACCTCATATTCTAGACAATTACTTTCAGTTCTAAAACACCTAAAATAATTATACTAAATAACTCTGGCTAAAAATAGTTATTAATACTTAATGTTAAACCTGAAAAGCCTGAGGAGTAGGAAAAGTAAAAAACATGTATATGTGCATTAAAAATGTGAATACACTCATGTTTCTGCTACCATCAGTAGAATTAATGGCAATTAATCAACGTATGTAAGACTATGGATATTGTGCTTTAGGTCAGTTCTGTATTTTTCATACCATTTTTGTAAGTAGTCCAGTGCCTCCAAACGAGCACCAATCTCAAAAGTGATTCCAGGGCGATTTGGGGGCTTTTTACTCATCTTGAGATCCTATTCTTCAGTATTCTCTTTTCACTACCTCAAGAGGGAAAAAAAAAAAAAAAAAGGTTAGATTCCAATGCATAAAATGCATTGGAAACGTAGTATAAGGGAACAGGCAAAATTAAACAGAATTTCTAAAACAACACATGAGAAGTTAAAATACTTGCCAAATTTATAAGAAATTTGAATAATGATTACCATAATCTCTAGGTAAAGTACTGTGCAACTTGCATGCAATCTTGATAATGAATTAAGAAAAAGGTCATAGAAAAGATAACTATTTAAAAGGAATCAATAAATGGGGCATTACAACTTGAAAATGCCCAAGAAAATTCTCCACAAGGACAGCTGAAAATGTTGTTCCATTTTTGAAAAATTAAGACAGCTGAGTGTTCTGGAATATGATTACTGAAATTATTGAGAAATTAATCAAGTTTCTAATTTAGTTTCAACAAATATTTATTCAGTGCCCCATAATACAAAACACTAGATAAGACACAAGAACACACAAAGATGGAGGAAACAGTAGACACACCCCTCCAACAGTGAAGATTACATTAATTCCCCTTGGGATCAGGATTTTCATTACCTATGATCCCTTACTTAGGGATCAAATAATTCAATAATTTTAACATATAGTGTTGCAAAGGAAATTTCCTTCTTATACTTTATGTTCAACAAGCAATAATGATAAGAATTTCCTTAACTCTGGGAATTTATTTCTACTATATTTCAATATGGACAGGGCCTGCATTGATAATAAAACTGGTTGTAATGTTAAAATAAACAAAAAACTGCAATGGAGTCTAGATAATTCACATGCAAACTATTCCCTATCTTTTCTGGCCACACCAGCCACCCGGCACACTTGAGGTGGCCCCTTTTTCACTGAGTATTTGAAGAATATGAATACATTTTGAGATAGCCTAATCAAACTATAATAGACAATCGGGAATGTAAATTTTTTGTTATGGGGAGAGAGATCCCTAAAACATTTTTTGATATTTAAGATTACTAGACTATTCTCCCTCCAGCTTAAAAAGGAAAAAAAACCCACACAACTGTGTCACTTTAAAAAAAAAATGGTTTGGTCACAATTCGAAATAGACAAAACAACCGCAAAGATAAAATTCCAACTGCCCCTTCCTCTCTCTTTGAAAGAATCTATTGATAGGTAGGGAAAAAATCAGCATCAACACTCGCGATGAAAATATGTGAAATCAAACATAAATACCGATGGGGAGGAGGATACTCTCCTGGCATGGCATCAGCAAAAATTAGTGTATTAAAAGTCAACAAGAAGTTTGGCCAGGATGTATTGGTGCAAAAGGAAGAGACGTATGAGTATTTTTAATAGAGGTCTTGTCAGTGTGCAACATGTAAAGCAGTTACTTAAATGTTTGTGTAGAAACCTAATCAACCTTTTGTGCTGTCCTTCACAAGAACTCAGTAAGGGGTAGTTCATCAGTTACACTAACATCTTCTATGATCAAATTAGAGCCCATAATAACTGAAAGAGTGAAGAAGTATAATTCCCCCACTGACACTTAGAGAAGAGGTACCAGAAAAGGCAAGATTTCCTTCTTCTGGGGGCAAGACGAAAGAATGATGAGAGATTTGAAGGAACTTTTTACAAAGTAAGATAGTCTACTGGGGGGGAAACTGGAAAGAAGGGGGCAGAAAGCATGGAGAGGAGTAAAAACAGAAAGGACAGCAAGAAAAAATGGTAATAAATAGGAGGATGGTGGAAGTCTGGGGAGATGATAAGTGGGAGGGAAGAGAAAATTAGCAAGAAGACAGACACAGAGAAAGTGAAGCAATGGTCAGTGAACGACCGCGAGGCCAAAAAAGGTAGGGAGGTGAGGCGGGACAGGGAGGAGGATGGCAAGAGACTGGCAGGAAAGGCTGAGAAAGGGCTGGCAGGGAGCCGGAGAAGCCTCCAGGTTTGACAGCCGTCCGGCCCTCGGCAGGGGGGAAGGAAGGGAGGGGTAAAGGGAGCGGCGGCGCCTAGACAATAGGGCCGGCGAGCTATGGAGAGGGAAGCGGGAGGGGAGTGGGCCGGGGACAGACACCAGAGCGGGGGCGTCCCGGGCGGCCAGGCGGGGGCCAGGCGGTCTCCAAGCCCCGCCGCCGCCTCTTACCGACTCGGCCTCCTCTCCGCACAGCAGCCGGGCAGTCCGGGGCCGAGCCGGGGCACAAGCAGGGCAGCCAGCCCGGGCCTCTGCCTCCGCCTCCGCCCAGGCAGCGGCTGAGGAGGGAGCAGGAGCGAAGTGAGTTGAGGCCGCAGCACCGAGTCGGCCCGAGGTTGCGCGGGAGCGAGCTGGGTCTGAGCCCTCAAGCCTGCTCAGGGTCCGCTGCCATCGCCGCTGCCGCCGCCTCCGCCGCCGGCCAGCCCTGACGCGACGCCGGGCCCGGCGACGTCAGCCGCCCGCGACGTGCCGGAAGCGGGCCTGCCTGTGTCACGTGACTCGCGGGGGTTGGGCCCGGACCGCGCAGCCGATTGGAGGGCCGCCCTGAGAGGCGGGGCTTTGCGACAGTTGGCCGACGGCTAGCGGGAGGGGTCCTGGTTAGCAAAGGAATGAACGCGAGCTCTGGGTGTCCGTTGGCAGCTGTGTGAAGTCTTTGACCTTTGAAAGATGACGACGAAGGCCATTGATTATTATTGTTTATTTGGTGGGAAGTAGGTTCCCTAAACCGCTCTCCACAGAACCCTAGGCAAACTTTTGTAATTGCACTACACGCTTTCTTAGATATCCGCCCCTTATTTCACATTAAGAATAGAGCAGATGGTTACTGTTAGAAGTCAGTAAACGGCTCATGAATGGATACTTTGTGGCAGACACTATGCTGTAAATATATCACATGACAATCACAATTGTACAGTTGTATTGCTCTCCAGTCTTGGAGCTCCTTACGATACATAACACAACTACTAAGATATTGTGTGTGTGGGGGGGGGTGTGCACGCGCACGCGTATGTGTGCACACATGCACACCTAAAAAACCTGTGGCTACATTGATGTCACTTTCGAGACTACACAGCTAGAGATAGCAGAACTACTTTTATTGACTACCTAACATGTCCCAAATTATGTACTAAGTGCAGGGGACAGTCTCCCTGTTGTGGGGGGAAACCAACAGGTGAATACATTTAAAGTGATATTGAGATGAAACAACATCTTTTTTCTCTCTCTTTCCTCTGTACCACTCTGGGTCTCAAGTTTTCTAAGTGCAACATTGCATACAAATGACACTTATATTTATCTTGCTTCACAGTGTGGAGTTAAAATAGCAAAGTAACTCTCTTTAAGCTTTAATTATAGTCAGATTTGGTAAATTAAACAACCATATTCATATTCATCCTTTTATTCAACAAACATTCATTCAGCACCTACTATGTTACTAATAGCTACTGAGCTAGATTGAGCATGGTAAAACACAGAAAAGATAAAAATAAAACAATCTCTAGTGGATGTTGGTTTTCTTGTGTTTTGGTTGCACAGCATCTGAACTCCCTTTCATGTTTGGGAAATTTCCCACCGTGGTTGTCATTACTTAAGTACACCAAATATTTGTAGAATCTTCCATTGGACACATGACAGGATTATACCTTCCACTGTCCTTAGAATTATATATGGCCATTTAATTTGCTTTGGATAATAAAATGGAATTAGAAGTGAGTTCTGTTGTGGCCACTTGGTATTCTAAAAGCCACCTCACCAAGCTTTCTGATTCTGGCACATGGGATAGCAATGTTTGAGATGATAGCTGCTCCAGCAACCCAGAATCTAGACAGATTATGATGAACCCAGGACCCACTATACTCTACAACTAATATGTTGTATAAGAAAAAACAAATATTTATCATTTTAAGCTATTGAAATTTTGGGAGGACGTTGTTTTTCAGTAGCATAACTTTACCCAAGTTGACTGATAAACCCACCTTATGAATCTCTTTTTTTTTTTCTTTGCATTTCTTACTCCTGGGCTCAAGCGATCCTTCTGCCTCAGCCTCCCAAGTAGCTGGGACTACAGGTATGTGCCACCATGCCTGGCTATTTTTTTATATATATTTTTAGTTGTCCAGCCAATTTCTTTCTATTTTTAGTAGAGATGGGGTCTCACTCTTGCTCGGGCTGGTCTCAAACTCCTGAACTCAAACGATCCTCCCACCTCAGCCTCCCAGAGTGCTAGGATTACAGGCGTGAGCCACCGCACCTGGCCACACCTTATGAATCTTGAAGGCAGAGTCAACCACCTACCAAATCGTGTTCCCTCTTGCAGCTAAAGTGCTGGCTTCAGCTATGCTAATTAGACTCTTCTACTGGGGACTTTGTATCAAAAGTTTCTAACAATGTTCAAAGTATGAAAAATTTTCTCCAGCATCAGTGGCAGTACCAGCAATCATTTTTGACTTTCATTCTAGAGCTAAGTTTTACTGAACCCTGGCAAAACCCCTGCTGACCCACAAGCTAGTAAGTGACAAAAAGTAAATATCTATTATTATACACCACCTAAAATTTGATATTGCTTGTAATTTAAATAAAATAATATTCATAAAGGATAATACAGATTCTGTCCACTCTCCACTATTTTCTGAGAATCCACCAGTCCATCCCAAAAAGATCCTTCTTGGAACTTAACGATAGGTCCCTCCAATAATGCAACTTGAAATAAAAAATGGAAACAAGTTCTCATGTAAATGATTCCTGGCTGGAGTAGATTGTATAGGCTAGTAGTGCTCTAAGGGGAGTTAATGCCACCCCCTAAAGGGCACCTCAGAAATGGGGGATGGTATTTTAGTTGACACATGATTAGGGTAGAGAGCACTGCTACTGTTTAGTGGGAAGGCACCAGGGCTTCCAGACATGCTGAAATGCACAGTGCAGTCCCATACCTTGAAACATTGCCCCAAGTCATGCATGACTTTTGAATGTTCTTCCAGATGTTCATATGGGTAAAAAACCTATTTATAATTGTCTGTGCCTAGAACTGAATTTCACATATAAGCACAAAGTATTTTTGCAATGTTTTAATATATATTAGATTTCTAGGAATGAAACGATGTGTAATATAAGTGAAGATCGTCCTTTTTTTCTGAACGGTACCAAGAGTTTATCCCTTTTTGAAAAATCATGTCACCAATGGCTAAGCTACTCATACTATTTGAGGCACTGATAGAACACACCTATATCACTCTGTTTCTGTAGCTATTACATTCAGGGTAAATCTAAATTTAGGTGCAAGCACTTGACTACTTTATTATGTCTCTTTGTGAGTCATGGCTGAATATTATGTATTGAAATATTTATTATTTTATTATGATTTATTTCCATAAAGTTTGTTCTTATATTATTATTGTCATATTTATTTCTTTTTTAAAAAAAAAAGAGCAAATGTGTAGCTTGATCTATGAATTTAATTTCAGAAAAGTAGAAAGGTTGTTAACAAAATATCTACTCTAAAAAGGGGGCATTAAGTCTGATAAAAATGACAAAAACTGCATGTAGACTGTCATTTACTCTTTTGACAACATAGAGTCAGAAGTCAGGATCAGGGCAGGGATACAGGACATAGAAAAGTCTAACAATGACTCCCCGGCCATATAGTGAAGCTATGCATTGCTGTGTCCCCTGTCCTCTCTTCCACCTAACACACCCCTCTTCCAGATGGTTGATGCCTAGCCACCAGTCACTCCGTCTCCAAATATAGAAAGAAAGAACTTACAGCTGTGTTTGAGGAAAACCAAACAAGCAGTGGGCAAATTATCTTGAAACAACAGTTGTTAGGCAGAAATCACTGAACTAAATTCTTCCAACATTAAAAATATGAATATGGAACCATAATATCTCCTGGAATATTTAACAACTGTATACCTATTTTAAGGGCGGAAAAAGTCACTACTAAATACCAGTTATTCCTTGATTACATGTAAAACACAAGAAAGCCATTTTGTGTGTTTAATATTTGTAATTAGCATTAGTAAAGAAAATCAAAGAAATTCAAGATTTTTTAAAAATAGACTAGTTTAGTAGAAACCTAAACTTCTGTGATAGACACCTCTGACAAATCTCTCCATTCCAGGTGCTTAAAAATCTTTGACAATGGCACTGACATCACTTCCCTTAACTGCCAAAGAGCTCTCTCATCTTGTCTCTCTGTCACCGTATCTCTTTATCAACTGGCCAGAAGTTATAGTTGTCCCAAAATTAATCCCTGGCAGCGGACCTCCAGGCTGTATACGAACTGGCAGAGATACCATTTCTCCCAAGGTTCATATAGCATTCTTTTCACATTTCTAATGTATTTCCCACTGTGATTCCCATTGTAGGTTTATGTGCCACTGTCTTAGAATAAGCCAATTTTAACAATAATGGGATGTTCCAGGTGACTTTATAACATGACTGTAAGTTCATACGGCACAAGAGATACTTGTATTTCTGAGATTTTGAGACTTTCAGTCTTAGCTGTAATGATTTTAGGATATCAAAGTCTCTGCTATTAAAGGTCATAAAATAGAAAAAAAAAGTATGTTTGTTTTAGCAAATGCAACAAGAAAGACAAAGAACTCCTTTTTGTGCAGATTGCCCCGAAGCAAGGGAGTAATCATAAAATTTATCATCCAACCGTGGACACTTTGAGTATGGAAGTGTTATTAATAATTACACCAGAATTACAGGTGAATCCCTGGGCAGTCCCAGACAAACTGAGATATATATAGATCATGCCACATAAAGCATGAAGAAATCTTAATAGTAATGGGAAATAAGTAAAGATTCTCTAAATACAGAAGCATTGAATATGGAATCCACTCCTGGTTCCTCAATGAATTTTCCCATTTGTGATACCAGGAAAAACGATGGACTCTCTTTTAAGCCCCTATGTGATACCTTCCACCTCCCCTGATTTTTGATGTTGTTGTTTACTGGTATCACTTGCATTCACTATATCAGTGTTTCTCAAGCTTTGGTCCACCAATCATCTGCATTATGCAGGTGTGCATACAGTTCAGGTGCACTATTTTAACAAAACTGTTAAAATGCAACAACTCTTTCTTAAATGCAGGTTCCTGGACCCTAATTTGTATCGTGAGTTTGGGGAACAGAGATTTGCATTTTCACAAGCTACCCTAAGTGATTTTCATATATACAAAAGCTTCAGACCTACAGTGTGTTAGGATTCTTTGACTGCCAGTAAAAGAAATTTAATAGAAATAAGATTAAGCATGAAAGGAATTTATTGGTTTGGGAAATTAATAAGAGATAAGGGATAAGTCTGCCTTCTGGGTCAGTTTGATTTAGGAATCAAATTATAGCATCTTTCACTCTACTTCCTAGAGGTTGGCTTAATTTTTAGGATCCATATCCTGGTCCCCAACAGCTTCAGAGTTGTTAAAACATCTTGTTGAACATAAAAACAAGTGCTGGAATTCATTTTCTCATTGGTCTAAATTAAGTTAGGTAGCCATGGGAATGACTTGTACTGATTTGGCTTAAACCAGGATCCAATTCCCAATCAGGCAGGTAGGAGTGGAGACTGGCCCAAACATCATGGACTGAGAGATGGTGAGTGGTGTTCTTTAATGCAAGATTTGGGTGCTGCTACTTTAAAGAAAGAGAGTGAAAGTTGGACAATAACAATAACTAGTATTCAATGCAACTGGCTTATAGTTAATGCAACTGTAACTCCAACTTACAAGTTACAGCCATCCAACAAAGCTGAGAATACTCTTCCTGGTTTGCAAAGTTAGAAAACCAAGCCAAATGAGAGGCAAATCAATGAGAGATTGACCTAAAGGTGTTTGCTTTTAGAGGCAGTCTCAACAACACACAATCTCCATTGTAGACGATTGTTAAAACTATGTAAAAACATAGCAACTATGCAAATTAACAGTAACCAAAAAGGGAACTCTTTTAATCTCTTAGTGATCATTGCTTTCCTTGAGAATTGAGGTTGTAGCAATTCAGTGGCATCCTCAAATACAGCAGACAATATGCATGCACGCATCGTTCATTTGTTTAATCAGTTAATGTCTTAATTTGGGCTGCTAAAACAAAAATGTCATAGACTCAGTGGCTCAAATAATAGAAACTTATTTCTAACAGTTCTAGAAGCTGGGAAATCCAACATCAAGGTGCCAGTTGATTTGGTTCCTGGGACTCTCTTCCTGGTTTGCACGTGGTTGCCTTCTCACTATGTCCTCACATGGTAGAAAGAGATAATCTCTCTTGTATCTTTTCTTGTAAGGGCACTAATCCCATTCATGAGGGCTCAATCCTCATGATATAATTACTTCCCAAAGACCCCCACCTCCAAATACCAACACATTGTAGATTAGAGCTTCGATACATGAATTTAGGTGGGGGTGGGGACACAAAAATTAAGTCCATAGCACTCAACAAACTTTTATTGAATTCCTACCTAATGCTAGAAACTGGATGATGTAGCAGAGGTCCCCAACTTTTTGGCACCAGGGACTGTTTTCATGAAGACAACTTTTCCACAGCTGGAGGTAGGGAGTGCCGGGGAGAGGGGGATGTTTTCAGGATGGTTCAAGCACATTACACTTATTGTGCACTTTATTTCTATTATTATTACATTGCAATATATAAAGAAATAATTATACAACTCACCATAGGTTGGGGACCCCTGATGTACAGTGAGGGACCAGAAAAAAACAAAACAAAACTAGGTGCCCATTCTAAGGTGATGGGGAAATGGATACAGAAACAACCAAACACAATATGAAACACAATATACATCAGTTTGAAATAGAGATACTACAGGAATATGTTCCTTCCGGCCTGACAAATCACAGAAGACTGCATAGAGGAAGCGGCATTCGAAATATGCTCTGAAGGCTGAGTAAGCTTCAGATGAGAGTTCTATGCAGACTCCGTAATTATTGCTTTGTAGTACTTTGTAATTTTGATTCACGTGCTGACAAATAAAACGTATCATTCTACTTCCATTTCTTTCCCAAATGCATTTAGTGGACTTCGGCAATGTGCCAAGTACAGTGCTGGGTTCAAGGAGCATAAAGATGAAGAAGCTTAATTCCTGACCTTAAGTCACTTAACAGTGTAGCCAAGTAGACCAGCACATAAATAGGTGATTTCAATAGTGTAAGTCATGGTTGCTACAGAGGAACGCGCAGAGTCAGCATATGTGCTCTAACTCAGTCACTTGCAACTTGTCTAAATGCCTGTCCTCATGGCCAGGAGCAGAAAACAATACCAGCATTTCCAAGGTAACTGCTGGACATTCACGTGAAACAGTTCCCCCTCTGTGGAAGGAGAGGGAGGGGGACAGAGGCAGGGCAGGGGCAGAGAATTTGTCAGCACAAGTATTGCTACAGCCCATGGTTTGCCTTAGTAAAAATATTGAGGTAACACAACTTTGTGGTCAGATATTGGATTACTTCCTCTTTTGTATTTTTATAAAACATTAAACACAGCCAGTTTTATCAGGATGAGGGTAAATAACCTTTGGTTTTCTTTATTTTCTTTCCTTTTTTTTTTTTTTTTTGAGAACAGTAAGTATCTGGAAGATCATAGGAGACTGTAAATTTGAAAGAAATCAATCCATTAACTTGCTTCTTGCTATTATTCTTTTTAAAAAATAGCAACTTAAAATATTAAACCATATAAGAACCGGGGATTTGGAAAAGACCAGGAATTATATGTTAGACCTGACACATTACTGGTATGTTTGGGGGCTAGATACTTCTCTGATTTACCTTTCCTCACATGTAATGGAAATTTTAAACCTACTTTTCAGAGTTGTAATGAGGATTAAAATTAGATAGAACAAGCCTTACGTATTTTGCAAACTATAATCGATATACAAATGCCAGGTGTTTCCTGGTATTCCTTTCTCACCCTTTTCAGAGACCCATATATCTAGACATTGTAATCTCTGAGGGCAGTCCCAGTTTTATTCTCTATGGTTCTGTGAAAACACACATTTTCTGAGGACTTACTTTGCATAAAGCCCTGTGTTTGCTGCTGGAGATTACAGAAATGAATAAAACACTGTTCTTGCCACCCAGAATATGAGCTTTTATTAAGGCTTTATTATGGGGTTTCTATTAGCTAATCAGTCTCTTTTGACACCCCACACCCCACTTTCCTCCCCCCGTTCTTTAGTCTGTCTCTCTCAGTCTCTGTCCCTCTCTCCTTGCCCCACTCTCCCTCTCTCTTAAAAAAAAAATTACTGCAATTTAATTATGAACCCTGAACAGTAGGGATATTATCTATGGAATTTTTGAGAGGCAGGAATTCTAGTTATAAGAAATATTGTATAAATCCTACAAAGACACGCTAGCAACAAAGGAAGTTTGAGAACATTAACTATAAGAAAATCAGGTCTAAAGGCAAATAATGAAAGTACTGCAGTGAATTTATCTACATAGTAATTGTGGACTCTATAGATCAGAAGAAACCATTAGAGATTTCATTCTTCTATCAGTATCAGGACATGAGATACACCAATGTTACTACAATGGAACAAGAGTGATCCAATTTAAATAAATCTAAATTAATCCTCACACATCTATCATTCGCAACTGAATTGTCATTATGTTTTCCAAATATTTGCATATATAATCCCCATCACTATCCCCATATTACCTACAGGCAAGACATCCCCTTAGTGGCACACTGACCTCACAATCTGATCACTGCTCCTATTGCCAACATAATCTTCTACTTCTCATAAAGCCAAACAGTTTGAAATTTCTCAAAGACAGTGCCTATGAATTATTCACATGACACATGACAAATACCTAAGCAATGGAATAAGTCTCAGCCTGATAAGTTCAAGGCGCCATCACTTAAAAACAGAAGGTAGACATGTATTGAAAGAATTTTAGGTATGGATATTGGCACAGATTGCTGACTAGAATCAAACAGCCAAAGAGTTTTTTGTTATGTTCTTGATAGAATGTACAGCCAAAGATGCACCCAGCTTGGTATCAAAGACATTATGATGATTCAAGGTTTCAAAATATCTTTCCATTTTCCACATTGTACAAGAAGAAAGTAAGTTGAGAAAATTGATCAGCACCCAAGGAAGGCATATTCTCTAATCTTCACAGGTGGCCAAGGAGAGTCATGGAAAAGGAATACATTTACTTTCCAAAGGGTGGAGACAAGAGCCACAAACAGTTGCCTGAGTTGCTACACCTGAGGAGCAGAATTATCAAAGAACATTCCCTACTCACAGGGTACAGGGCTCTTGTAACAGCTGATATTGCATTTTAGAATGTCCATGCAATAACCACCACTGTATGTCTGCCATTCTTTATGAACGGGAGAGTTTGGGTAGAAATTATTCTGTCTCTGTTCTTATATCAAATGTTGGGCATAGGGGGTGGGATGGTTCAGAAGGAATCACATCGCTGTAGAAATTATTATGAGATCCTGGATGTGAAGTCATCATTGAATGGGATTTTGGGGTGTCCTCTGGGGGAAGAAAGTGAATATAGTACTTTTTGAAGTAAAAGAGAGGCATGTACATATCTGTGACAGATGTGGAGGACAGTAGTAAATTACATAATCAATCTCAGTTATTCCCTTTCCTCCCTATATACATCTACTATGCATCCTCACCCATTGTCCTGTGACTTGCAGTGCTTTCTCCTGGAGGAGTGTACTTTCCTTCCCCAAACTTGGCCATGCGATATGCTTTGCCCAAGGAAATATAAGTGGAAATCTCAGATGTCAGTCCTGAAAAGCTTGAAAAGCCATATGTGTTTCTGCCAGCTCTCTTGTTCTTTTCCCTCTGCACCGAGAAGGGGATATCCCTCACAAGGCCTGATGCTCCAGCCTGGCTTCTGGAATGATGGCACAAGAGCAAAGCTACAACCAACTTGCAGCCATCACAGGAAAGGTGTGTTATCAGATTCAAGCAGAGAAGCAGAACCATGAAGAATGATGTAGAATGTGCAATTGTTTAAGACAGGGATTGAACCTTAATACAATTGTGAACACTGATAAGAGAGCTCAGTTTGGCTGTTTCTTAGGAGGCGTGCTGAACCTGAAGTCACAGGACAGTGGGTTAGAATCAGAAGATGGGCAGGAAATAGGAGAGAGCAGGAAAAACTGGAACCCACAAAGAACAAGCTAGAACGCACTCCTGTCTATCACTGAAAGCCACACTGGCCCCTTCCTATCTCTGAGCCTCCACTCTCATTGCCTGGGATGCTCTGCAGAGAAGTTGGTGCTCTTGCTGCAGAGCCAGACCCATGTCTAGACCAGGGTTTGTGAAGCTGAAGGAAGCGATCCTGGGACTGGAGCTTTGGACTGAGTCCATACAGTGAGCCAGCAGATCTGGGAAAATGTGCATGAGCTGCAACAAAGTCTGACCTACACGGACCTTCCAGGAACAAACTTGCCTCCTGTCCTATCTACTTCTACCTTCCAAATCTTGCACACACTGCTCTTACGGCCCATCCCAACCAGGAGCATACAAGAAAAGGCATTCTGGGAATGTAGTTCAGCTCTGGCAAGTTGACATATTAGAAGCCGCCATGTGGGAAAATAAAAGTTTATTGCCATAAGCCACTAAGATGTGGAGGTTGACTTTTACTGCAGCATAATTGTTGTGATGAAATGGCTGGCCTCCAACTCCTTCCAGATTATTAACCTGTCCAGGCTCTGGCCTATATATTCCTTTCTAGCCCCCATAAAGTTCTGCGCTATGTGTGGCAAAGAGCCCAGCCAGACTTAGATAATAGAAAATCTTATTCATGTATTATTAAGTGCCCGCTGTGCACCTGACTCTATGCTAATCATAAAAACTGTAACGGCAAACTGGAAAAGCATGGTCCTTTTTCTCCCAAAGCTCGCAAGATAGTAGGGAAGACTGACATCAATCAAAACTTGGTTCATTAACTGCAATTGTGATGCATACTCTGAAGGAAAAAAACTATGAGACCCATAACTTAGTCTGGGAGGGTCAGAGAGGCTTCTCAGGGAAAGAGATAATGAGACAAAGGGAATAGCAAAGGGCCTGCTGTGGGTCCGAGGCAGAGCGAGCTAGAGAAGCTGGAGGAATGTCAATATGCTGGAATTCTAAAAGAAGGATGGGGCGAGTGAAGGGAATGACAAGGCCGGAAAATAGGCAGGACCAGATCCCAAGGGCCTGGTAAGCCATGAAGAGGGTTGTGAACTTTCTGTGAGAGAGGAGCAAGGGCAGGCCACTGAAGGACTTAATCAGAGGAGAGACATAATTAGACATTCATACTGAAAAGATTGCTCTGGCCATGGCTTGGTGGATGTATTGGAGAGAGGCCAAGTGACGGTGTGTTGGTACAGAAGTCCAGGCAAGAGAAAGTGGCAGCTGGAGCCTCAGAGGAGACAGTAGAGACAGAAAGAGTGTCATATTTGAGAGTTACATGGGGAGTAATCGTGATTTCTCCAGTTTTCTGGCATGAGCGATTGGGTGGAAGGGATGCCGTCCAAGGTGACACAAAGTCCCAGAGGAGGATGAAGTTTGGGTAGAAGGGAGAGCCTGAGTGCATGAGGGATTGAAGCAAGCATGCAGGTGTATTTGCTTGTTGCTTACAGTGTTTTTAAATGAATTTGTCAAATTCACCAAATTATGTCAGCATTTCCCAAAATGTGTTCTTTAGCATCCTGCCTGTCAAAGAGTATCCTATGGGCCAGCAGTTGGCTTTCCCAAGGAGCAGGTCAGAAAGGCTACCTCAGACCTACTTACTTCTACCAGGTCCTATGTGATTCACAGCACATTAAAATTTGCAAAACTCAGCTCGGGAACACCAGTCATAGGAGATGTTATGTGACCGAAAGGTTCCCAGGGCAAACAATTTTGGGAAATGGTGAGACCATTTTCCTTGCCCATAGTCAGTTGCAAGTCCCAATATCATTGAAAAGGTTCCATAACCTCCATTAAAGAGACCTATGTTTTCTAGGACTTTTTGTACTTAAATTTACCATTCACATCCTTCTCCATCCACACAATCACCTCTGATAATAGCATAGAATTGAACATTCTGTGTAACATACTTTTAGAAACACTCATTTATATAGCATGCAGAATTAAGGCTCTCAAGTCAGATCTACCTGGATTTAATTCATTTATTTGTTGATTCTACAAATACTTATTGATAACCTATTATATGGGAAGCACTATTCTTGATACTGGGGCTGTAGGAGTTAAAAAGAGACAATATTCTCTGCCCTTTCAAAGCTTATGTTCTAGCTGAGGAGTATGTTTATCACTAAGAAGGATAAATTACATGGCACGTGCCATGGTAAAAAGTGCTAGGAGGAAGGATAAAGCGGTTACAGAATAGAGAGTGGTGTGGAGGGCAATTTAGTTAGCAGCAAGGCAGTGAAGGAAGAAAGTCCTGTGGTCTTTATGGGACATTCTGGGGCAGAGGGAACACTAAGCTCAAAGATCTCAAAGTAGGCCCATGTCCAGTGTTTGAGACACAATGAGACGAATGGACCTGAGGAGAGGAGAGTGAGGCAGAACCTCAGACTTGGAATTCTAGCCCTGGCCCTTGTCAATGTTGAGAAATTTATGTAAACTCTCTAAACTTCTGTCCTGCATGTGGATGATAATTGTGCTTATTTTCTAGGGCCATGTGAGGTTGAAACAAGGTCTTGTATGTATAATGTTTAGTGCAATGCCTGGATCATAGGAAATGCTTGAACACGTTGGATATGATCATTTATTACTTACAGGTTAAAAATACAAACTCAGCAGTGTAGAAGTGTTCCTGTCTCTCCACATCCTCGCCAACATTTGTTGTTTTGTGTTTTTTTGATAGAGGCCAATCTCACTGGGGTTAGGTGATACCTCATTGTGGTTTTGATTTGCATTTCTCTAATGATTAGAGATGTTGAGCATTTTTTTATATGTTTGCTGGCCATTATTCTGTCTTCTTTTGAAAAGTTTCTGTTCATTTCGCTTGCCCATTTGTTGATGGGGTTGTTTGATTTTTTCTTGTTGATTTTTTTGAGTTCTAGATAGATTCTGGTTATCAGCCCTTTATCAGATGTGTAGAGAGCAAATATTTTTTCCCATTCTGTGGGCTGTCTATTCACTCTAATGATAGTTTCCTTGGCAGTGAAGAAGCTTTTTAATTTGATTAGATCCCACTTATTTATTTTTGTTGCTGCAGCGATTGCTTTGGGGGTCTTCTTCAAGAATTCTTTACCTAGGCCGATGTCTGAAAGGGTCTTCCCAACATCTTCATTTAGAATTCTTAAGGTTTCATGCCTTAGGTTTAAGTCTGTTATCCACCTTGAATTAATTTTTGAGAGAGGTGAGAGGTAGGGGTCTAGTTTCAGTCTTCTGCAAATTAGTGCAACCTCTGTGGAAAAGAATTTGGAGATACCTCAGAGAGCTAAAAATAGAAATACCATTCGATCCAGCAATAGCACTATTAGGCATCTGCCCAAAAGAGCACAAAACATTCTACGATAAGGACATCTGCACCCGAATGTTTATGGTAGCACAATTCACTATTGCAAGAATGTGGAAACAACCCAAGTGCCCGTCAATCCATGAGTGGATTATCAAAATTTGGTATATGTTTACAATGGAATATTACTCAATCATAAGAAATGACAGTGATCTAGCACCTCTTACACTTTCCTGGATTAAACTTAAGCCCATTATCCAAAGTGGGGCACCACAAGAGCAGAAGAACGGGATCCATTTGTACTCACCATCAAATTGGTATTAACTAATCAACACATAAATGCACATATCAGAACAACATCTATTGGATGCTGGGGAAGGGAGAGGGTGGTGGGAGGAGGGGGGAGAAGGGAGGAGGGGACGGGTATTTGTATACACAAGGAGTGTAATACGCACTACCGGAAGGATGGACATATTTGAAACACGGACTTGGGGGGGGGAGACCAAGGGCAACACATGTAACCTAAACATCTGTACCCCATAATATGCTGAAATAAAAAAAAAAAAAAGAAAAATACAAACTCAGGAGCTGTCCTGCCAGAGTTTGAATCCTAGCTCTAGTGACTCACTTCTTACTGGTTCTGTGACTTGGGCAAGGTATTTAACCCTCTGTGCCTCAGTTTCCTCATCTGTAAAATGGGGATAATAATAGAGCCTCTCTCCTGGGGTTGGTATGAGATTTAATGTGCTGATATAATGGAAAGGGCTTAGAACAGTGTCTGGCACATAGTAAGAACTCCATCAAGTTAGCAATCATTAGGACCATTAATAATGAGGTCCTAATATGTGCCAGACCTTTAAAGAAATAGACCAAAGTCTTCCTGATGTGAGCTCTTTGGGAAAGTGGATTTGTGGGTACAGGGAGAGCAGTGGGTCTTGAAGAAGTCAGAAGGAGTTTCCCAGTCATCTAGAAGAGACTAGCCATGGTTGGAAGGAGGAGGAGGAGGAATAAGGAGTAGGGGGAACAGGAAGAAGAGAAGAAGAAGGAGAAGGCTATGAATTTCAAGAAAGAGGACAACAGACTCCCAGCACAGTTGTGGAGCAGAATGGCTATCCTGTAAATCCAGGAAGTTGTGCATAGAGGCAGCCTTGAATAAACATGCCTCTCTTCTATGGGAGGCACTAAAGCAGCAGAGAACCACTGACCAGTGGTCAGATGGCTCAGGAGAGAACATATGTTAGGGTTGTATATTAGTTATTTATTGCTGTACAACAAATTATCTCAAAACTTGGTGGCTCAAAACACCATTTATTATCTCCCAGTTTACATGGGCCAGGAATCTGGGCAGGGTTAAGCTGGGCCCTCTGCTTCTGGGTCTTTCATAGGCTACAGTCAGGTGTTGGCTGGGGCCAGAATCATCTCAAGGCTTAACTGGAGAAGGATCCACTTTCAAGCTCACATACGTGGGTCCTGGCTGGATTCCTGGTTATTGGACTGAGGGCATCAGTCCTTACTGGCTTTTGAGACAACCCTTGGTTCCTTGCCATGTGGGCTTCTCTGCCATGGCAGCTGGCTTTCTCAAAGTGGGAAAGCCAAGAAGGTAACAGAGAGAGTCCAGCAGGACAGAAGCCTAATTACAGAGTGGTAACCCAGCACCTATTTACAAGAAGCAGGTCATTAGCTTCAGCCCACACTCAAGGGGAAGGGATTAGACAAGGGCATGAAGTTCAGAAGGCAGGACACCTTGAAATTAGACTGGCCTCCCTCCTGATAGATTCTGTTGCCTGGGATATGTTTTACAGAAGATCCTGCTATATGGTATAACCTCAGGGGAGAAGGGAACCCCAAGAAAGGATGAGATTAACTTTTCTGACAGCCTGGCCAATTGGTGCCTCAGAAGAGAAATTGACTTACTAAAAACAAATAAGGCTTATATATTACACATCTGTGCTGAGGATTCAATTCTTTCTCATTTCTTTTGTTTCATTTAATTCTCCAAGCCATCCTGTGAAGTACATGTTATTACATTTATAAGTGAGAAAATTGCAACTCAAAGTCACAAATCTGAGATCACAAAGTAGGATGGCTGACAGTTTGAATCTCAGTGTGCATGACTCCAAAACCCATGCTCTTTTTACTACTCAGAGCTACCTCAGTGTTGCTGGAATGCATGTTTCTTTTATCACTTAGAATAGCACAGATGTGTAGGGACCTGCAAATAGTATCAAGTCTTTGAGCTCTACTAAAGTATAAATATAAAATGCAAAATGCCATCCACAGAGTTTTCTGTAAAGCCCAACCTTTGGTGGATCAACATATTGCCACTGTAGAAATTTTCATAAGATCAGACTCCTGGTATTTAAAGGTATTCTGAATTTAATAGCTTCAGTGCATCATCCTCAATAAATTTAAGTGATTTTGACAAAGAGCACAGCCATGAACTACTTATTTAATATAATCAAATGAGGCCAGAAGATGATGACCAAGAAGTGTCACCTGGCTGAAAATTATTCTCATGTTCTTGCAGATAAGGGTGACAAGTTATCTCAGAAAAACATCCCTCCAGTGGCCGTAGTATACCCAGCTGGCCTGACTCATGGGCTGTACATTCACTTCTGTTAGTCCAGGAGACTATCTTAAATCTTCACCATGCTCCTCAGTGCAAATGCCACTGATGTGAGCCCAACAGGAAGTGTGACCTCATTCTGCTTCTCTGCCTCTGGTTACGCAGGCTGTTTTTGAAAGAAAACAAGAGGGGTTGCAAGGCTGACTTTCCCAGGAACTACACGCTCCTCGGTACCAGGAAACAGCCAAAAGAACAAGAGACTGCTGAAGAGAAAACTTCTCTGCAAATGCCTGCACATGGCAATGTGTGTCGCCATCTACCAGAAGGGAAGGTGGGATTCCCATTATTAAGAGACTTCTGCACCTGTTGACGTTCTGACATTTTTTTCAGCTTCAGAACTGCTCAGTCCTTGATTTCTCTGCTGTCAACCACAGGAAACTTTGTATTTCAGTTATTATTTTGTCATTTATCAATTGGAAGAAGAAACTGGAAACTCCCTTTGGAAGGAACATGTATGGGCAAATATTTTTTAGAACAGATGTATTGCTTTGATGGAACTGCTTGAGTCTGTTTCTTGAAAAGTTTTAGAGCTGTAACTGAAGATGTTTTTTTTTTTTTTATCACTGTTTCTAATTTTCAATTAACTGTCAGTGTACTGCCTGTAGCCTGCTACAAGCATTTGTAAGATGGAAAAATAAGACCTTGCTTTCTGTCACAGGATTTGTTGGCTTAAAATTAAGCTTAATGCTTAGGAAAAACTAACATAGGGTAATTTGGGGTGGGCATATTTGTAGAATATTGATGGAAAATGAAAAGGACAAGTAACATACTAATATATATATTGCAAACAATATTATTTTATATCCTAAACAAATGAAATCTATAAATGTGTGCTTTGATTTAGACATCTTCCAAGGAATGCCAGAAACCTTCCTGACATCTTTAACGGTCTCTATAAATCGGGTTTTAAATTTTCTAGCAGGGTTGGTATATAATTTATTGAAACAATTTGGAGCTGTAGAATTAGCCTGGTTTGATTGTATTACAGCTACAAAAACAATTGATTACTAGTTATCATCTTACAAGATGTGGATAGAGGTGGTGAATCATAAAATAATTTAGTCCTACCTTATAAAGCTATTAGGATAATGATACTATACATAAGGTTCAATAGTCAACAGAAGGTGGTTCTATTTGATAAGAGGTAAAGGATCAAAGTTTACATAATTTGCACATTTTGATACGTGTTTGATTTGTAATTAAGAAAGTAAATTATATGTTCATGGGAACAGAGTTCTGAAATCTAGCCAGTGGTAATCTCTTTTTAGTACAATACTGTTTATGCTGTTTAGGAATGTTCAGGCTCATAAAAGGCTGATAACAACTACAAAAAAGCATTCTGTGTGACTACCTGTCAGTGGTTCAAATTGTTAGGCAAAAAACAGGTACCAATCTCCAAGCACTGTCTGAAACTTGATAAGGAGGTTAATTTCATTGGCTGATTAAAATACAAAAAAATTTTGTTTAGGGGCTCTAGAACCAGTCATTTTTCAGATTTCTTTATCAAATAACTCACTTTCATTATTTTATTTGGATTACAAATCAATCTTTGTAAGTCTAGCTTTTCCAAATAAAGTGTTGTTCTTATTTACAAAAAAAAGATTATTTAGATGCACTAAGTGAAACCATGGAAAGTGTAATACAAAGTCGCGGAGGCAGACGCAACCTTAGTGAAGTTGTGTCTTCAGTCTAGTCTCCTGCCTTCAGTTCTTTATCTCTGTATTATTTCAGTAGACAAATCTGACTAGTGCAATTAGTAGATGCCATCTGTTTTGGCATAATTTTTCTATTTTTAATATATAGTCCACCTTTTTTTATCATCTTTTGCAGAGACTCTGTGAAGTTTGAACAAGCGGCCTTCCCAAGATGTACCGAGTATCTCAACTGATGTCAACACCAGTAGCAAGCAAATGTAGGAAAACTGCTATATGCAATTATCTTTTGAACGATTAGACTCCTTTTAGCAATTTCCTTGCTTTGATTTTGCTGATACTCAGACCATTAACCATCTGTCAGTAGCTTGCGCTTCTTAAATGCCAGTGTTCACTTTGGCAATGATTTTGACTTCATTTCTTTCCTTGAGAGAAATGTGGTATTTTTCCTTTTAGTAGAAAAAAAAATTACCGGTTTTTTTTTAGACGCCTGTGCATAAATGTGAAAGGAGATTGTTTATCAGCTACTATTAAGATGCAAAACTGTTTGTCTATAAAAAATGCTGAATGATTTTGATAGCTACTTGCAGAAAATAAGGGCGTTGTTAAAACGGTAGTGGTTTCAAGTTTCTTCCTTCCTCTTGTTATTTTCTTCCCAAACCCCATTTCTAACCCTCCCTCACACACCCACAATTTTCTCCTTACAAATCAACCCACTGAATCTGAAAGTCTACATTCCTTTCTTTGTCCTAGATACTGTCAGTAATGGAATCAATTTTCACAGAGCCTGTCCATTAGAAGTATTGATAGCATCACTGTACATTACAAAATTCTGCTTTAGAGTTTAGAATATTAATCAACTGTAACTTTCCCCAAGTGAAGTCTGTTGCCATGCCTTTGGTTAAAATGGAATGAATGAATTAATGATTTTTTTTAATAATTAAGAGTACTTACGGGCTTCATACATTGGAAAGTCATATATAAAACAAAACAAAACCTTATTTTCCCCCACCAATGTCTTTTGATCATTATTTTACAGTAGAAGTGTCTTAAAATGCACTAATGAGGGAGAATCTGGAATGATGACTGAATTCCTCAGATTACTGAGTAAGCTACAATAACCAACACGTTGGATAATTGATTTGAGTTTTCTCCAGCTTCACACAAGATGTTTTCTTCCTTCTTTTCACGAGCTCAATTTGATGCTAACGATTTATTATTGCCTCATCCTGCACTAAGGAATTTCTAAAGGAGTGTTATGTATGAGAAAGGACAGGAGATAGAAACTCCTGGATTATTTCTTGCTCCCCGTGGAGCTTTGGTGACAAGTTGTATTAGACTGATGCAGTGGGCAGCTGCTCTAGTTGGAGTCTTTCTGCAGAGGCTGGGGCATCCACTCTTCCCACCTTCTCACATGCTCCAGTGTTCACAGTCATGCATGCTGGTGAGGTGTGCTAAATTTCTATTTCCCTCTCATGTGTTCACTCAGGTTCTTCCAGGTTGGAGAGAGAATATGCCGGAGAGCTATCTGCCACATGCATTTTCCCAAGGTATTCCACGGGCTTTTTTCAAAAAGCAATCCAATTCTTTCCCTGTATGTCTCATTTTACTGTATTCCTTGTTTAAAAATAGTATTTTAGCTGTCATCCAGTTTTGGTATGGTTATATATTTTTAGTCCTATGCATACACAGAATGAAAACTTGCCTGATGTAATAATGGATTGTGTGTGTGTGTGTGTGTGTGTGTGGGCAGGTGTGAATTGTTTTTCTGGTGAGTGACACAAACATTGAATACTGATGGATGGTTACATTTTCTCAAATTGATGTTCTCTTAAATGTGCTTTCCTATCTCACTTTACAAGAGCAACAGGATATTACACTAATGCACAAGTTGACCAAATTTTATGCTCCACTAAGACATATAGATTCTACCATTTTGTTCAAGTACTGCAATGGAGTCTCTTTTCTTTTCCTTTCTTTTTTTTCTGACTCTCCATCTCTTATTCCTTATGCAGACATCAGTTGATGTTTCCTCTAGTATTTTAGGAAATGTTCCTGTAGTATAAAAGGATTATGCATTGATTTTAGGACCTGGTCCTTTTCTTGTAAATTCTAGGGCTCCTGTTCTTAACAATGAATCAGCTAAAGATAAACAAACAGAACTTGTGCAAAGAGCATATGTTTTAGAGTCAGATAGAGTGGGGTTCATATCCTATCTCTGCCACTTACTAGCTGTATAAAATATCCACATAATTTGCCCTTCTGGCCTCATTTTTTTCTTGCTGCAATGAGGATAATAATGATACTTAGCTTTTAGGGAGATTTATAAAGAGTAGATAAAGTACAAAGTGTGGGCCCAGGCCCATGGTAAGTGTTCAATAAATAAAATTCATTTAAAATAGTATTTTAATAATAACTTGAGTGCATATATTAATTGCATTTAGGCTTTTAAATGAAAAAAAAATCATAAATTCAGTAGTTCAGGAGGGAGATGTATAGAAGGATGAGAGACATTTTGCAAACTATCAATATGTAAATAATTATATAAAAATTTTTAAAAGGTCCTAATGATATTTGTCCCTTTACCAACCAGTCTATCATAGCAGGCATGAGCTTTAGACTTTTTCAAGGCCTGGTTAGTAGCCTCACAAGATGAGAAAGGGCTTTGTCTTTGGGCAGTTGAGCAAGTGGCTGGGCTTTGGGTGGGGTTGGACTTCTGAAACCAATTGGAAAAGACCTACTCAAAAGAATCAGCTACTAGGATTATTATCGCAGAATGAAGCAGGAGTCAAGATCTAGAGATAATTTTGTTATCCACTCTAAGAGTTTGAGATTGTTGAAAAGAATCTCTTTTTTACTCTAAGCCAGGTGTTGGAAAAGTGTCTTCATTTTGTTTACAACCAAGAGAGGAGGAGCAAAGTTAGGGACATTAAAAAGGAATACTGCTAGGGGGTTAGGGAGG
Organism: Propithecus coquereli; assembly: GCF_000956105.1. Classification (NCBI taxonomy): domain Eukaryota; kingdom Metazoa; phylum Chordata; class Mammalia; order Primates; family Indriidae; genus Propithecus; species Propithecus coquereli. The sequence goes on along the minus strand of NW_012148396.1, from coordinate 2,167,722 downwards.
CTGCAGGTGATAATTGTTGGATGTTGAAACCTCAGAGACTGGAGTGCAGATAGAAATACAGATGCAGAACTCTGTACCCTCCTAAGCGTCCAGTACATTATAGTTGCCCCATTACTTTTTGGGGACACAAAATGATGTAGAGGAAAAAGTACTAGGGTAGAAGACAGTAGATTTGGATTCTCACCTTGCATCTCCCACTCATAAGCCTTGAGATCTTGAACAATTAACATCCTACTGGAGTCTCCATTTTCTTATCTGTTAATAGGATAACACTAACTAAAATGTGCTGATAAAGTAGGTCAATGTATGTCTGGAAAGTAGTCTCTTCTGGTGTTTCCCAAAATTCAGATCCCTACTTGTGTTATTCAGTATTTTCATCAATGACTTAGATTAAGAACACATAGATTCCAGTGATAACATTCTTGGATGACATCATGTAAACACATTAAAAATGTTGTATAATATAATCAAAATTCCTCAGAGTTCTAAGAGTGCAATCCTATGGGCTCATTCAAATTGTAGCCAACAGATTTAGCTTATAGCTGATAGGCTATGAAAGGCATAGGCATTAATAACCTTCCATGAAATTATGACATTTATTATTTACATCAACCCTGTGAGGTTGGTTTTGGATAATACTTATTGTACTTATTCCCATTTATAAGAAACTAAGCCTTGGAGAGAATAAATATTTAGCAAGAAGTAGAACCAGAATTGAAACCCAGGGTATAAACCTAGCTCTATCTAGATCCAAAGTTTTTATTATATATTGACTTTCTAAGATAAAATTGGTTCAAAAGTCCAGAAGAGGGAAAGTATGACTAAATATATGGATAGAAGACAAAAAATTGTTAATCAATTCAATAGTGTAACAACATGTTGGTGACTGGGGGAAAAAGAGAAAAGAATCAAGCTGACATGATTTAAGCATCATCCCTAAAGACATGAATTCTATAATGAAGGAGGTGATAGTCTCAATCTCCTCTTGGCAGACACACACCTAAAAGCTTGGGCTCTATACTTGCCATGATACATTAAGGAGTGTTTTAAAAACTGGAAAATCCTCAGAGAAGAGTAGTCAAACTATAATGGTGAAGGGATCAAAACCACATTGTGTCATATAGTGTCAACTACTGTCATATAGTTAGATGAACTGGAAGACTTTTAGTATCGGTAAGAGAATACCCAGTGAGGATGTGGAAAGTCTCTTCAAATAACTGAATAACTCTCAAATGCAAGATGGAAAGGACAGAAAAGGAAGGGAAAGAAGGGACGGAAGGAAGTAGACATTTATTAAGCACATACCATGTGCTGAGCACATTCTATTCATTTTCTTGTTTAATTGTCAAGACAACATCATAAAGGGAGATGATTTTTTTTTCTCATTTTTACAGATAAAAATACAGCCCGAGAAGCTAAATGACTGGATTAGGTTTACTCACCTAATCAATGACAGAGTTGAAATTATAGGCTTAGGGTGAAATGACTCCAAACTCCATGTCTTATCTACTACACCACAGTCCATACTCAGTGAAGGGTAGGGTGGCTTAGCATGTGTGTGGTCCTTACCACTGAAGGTGTACAAGCAGAGATGGGATAGTGTTTGTCAAAAATACAGCAGATGGGACAAGCACAATTGGGTGGGTTTGGAGACATGACCATTAAAATTCCTTCTGATTCTTAGAATCTGTGATTTTCTGGAAATGTATGCTCCTGATTTATATAATTGCATAGGATAAATGTATGTAGAATTTCTTTGAAAATATCAAGACAAAGAGCATATGAGAGATATTACAGTATCAGTGGTATTGATCAATTGACAAAAAAACCATCCCAAGAATTTAAATATATTCACACACTATTTTTTTAAAGACCAGATTTTCATAGCCTGTCATATGATTTAATTCAGCAACTACTATTGAATTTATTTATATATTGAACATTTATTAGGCTCACAGCCCTTCCCTCCAGAAATGTATAAAATAATTATTGAGGCAGACATTCATCTACACAAATCACAGTGATAGTTAGGGTGTAGGGCAAAGAAAAATAATTTTTGTAGGAGAAGAGAGGGAAAAGCAAGTAGTTTTGCCTGAGAAAATAACATATTCTTTTCTCCAATATGGCCCTATTACTGTTGCCACCAGGCTTAGACCAAATCTCATCTCAAGAAATTTTAAATTTCTGAAATATCTTCATAATAATTTTGGTTGCCTTTCAATTATAGGGGCATGTGATTCTTTTAGAGATGGGATCTTGCTATGTTGCCCAGGCTAGAGCGCAGAGGTTATTCACAAGCATGATCATAGGACACTGCAGCCTCAAACCTTCTGGGCCGAAGCAGCTCTCCTGTCTCAACCTCCTGAGTAAATGTGACTACAGGCACATGCCATAACACCCAGCCCAATGCGATTGCTCTTTAAATCTAAGACACATGCAGATTTACTCAAGGAATTATGAGACTTTCCTGGATACCAAATCAGGGAAGGAGACCATTTGTACAGCCAACCTGGAAGGGAATTTGCAAAGGTTAAAAAGATCTCTTTGACTACATGTTCCCCCTATATCTTATATCTTATATGTGTCTGGAGGCTGCATAGTTATAATTTCTCTATTACAATGACAAGAATAATACAGTGACCTGGCAATTGGAGGGTTATTCAAAGTAAAAGGGTGGAGGGAATTATGATCTTCCAACATCTCAGAAAGGCTTCTTTGCAATTTTTCCATCCAAGAAAATAGACTAACATCAAGAGTGTAGGCTCATCATATGGTGAAGAAACTGATTAACCATAGTGTTTTCATCAAATTTTAAAACAGAAGGAAGCACTAAGAGTCCTCTAGTTCAGTGCTCTCATAGGTGAGGAGATGAAGCCCAGAAGGTTAAGAATGACATTCTTAATGGTGGCAGAAGTAACTGATAGTTATGAATGCAAAGAGGTTGTTTTCCTTCACAATAAGGAGACAGGTGGTTTTCGTGTGACTGTATGTACTGGATAGAGATTTAAAGGACTTTCCTTTTTCCTTCTTTAGTTTTGCCTGTGATTTCCTGGATGGTGACAGTTCCTTTGAATGCTGCTCCATAGATCCCCTGACAGGCTCTCACTATACCTGTCGCCGAAGTCCCAGACTGCTCACCAATGGCTACTACATTTGGACAGAAGACAGTTTCCTCTGCGACAAAGATGGCAACATAACTCTGCACCCATCCCAGACCCGGGTTATGTATAAGGAGAACGTAGTCAGGTGAGTAGAGGATGTTACATAAAGGAATCTCAAGTCCAATCCATCCAATAGTTATTCGTTCATTCATCTATTCATTCAACAGTCATTTATAAGGAGCCCATTATTGCTTCAGAATGGAAATACAAAGGGAAATAAGGGGAAGGGATAGAAATTAGAAAACAAACAAATTTAATGCAGTGATTAGGGTGTTGGGATAGAAATCTACACAGGGTGCCATGGAGGGGAAAAGGAAGGGAGGTCTGTTTTACTTGAGAAATAGGTAAAAATAAGCTTCCTACAAATGGTGATGACTGATTTTGAATCTTGAAAAATGTAAGATGTTAGTTAAAATAAAAGTAGGAAAAAGGTCTTCTGGAGAGAGGGCACAAGCATGCGGTTCTGAGAGACTCTGATACAAGATGGGGAATGGCAATTAGTTTAGTAGGGATACAGCTTAGGGTAGGAAGGAGTGCTCTGGGAGAAAGAAGACTGAGATCAGAGGCAGGGGCTGGATGGAGAGGGCTAAATTTCAGGCTAAGGAGTTTGGGCATTCTTCTGTAGGTAAAGAGGGGCAGTTGTTAAATTATCAGATTTAGTCTTATAAAGATAACAGTAATTGCAATGTAGAAGACAGATTGTTGGAAGTGTGGATTTGTGAGTAGAGAATGAACAGAATGGGAAAACTGAAGGCTTTTCATCCATGGATTGAAAGAAAGTCAGTAGCAAGGATAAAAGTGTTGGGGAAATGAATGAAAGGGACGGTAAAGAGATAGGACTTGGTCACTATTTGAATGTGGGAGGTCAGCAAAGGAAGGACACTTGCATGAAACTTGGGACTCTGGCTTTGTCAACTAAATGTATAGTAGGACCATTTAATAAGATCAGAAATAGGGGAGGGACATGCTTGGAGGAAAAGAGATGAATGTGTTCATTTTAGATCAGTGAATTTGGGCAATCATATTCATTTTCTTTTCATTGAAAACCACCCACATGCTGACTGTATCAGTCAATCAGCTATTAACACAATAATGCTGTGTAACAGATAACTACAAATTCTCAGTGACATATAGCAATGAATGCACACATGTTTGGAAGTCACTTGGGGTAGGTTGATCTAGTCTGGATCTAGTCTGGACTAGGCTGAGCTTGGCTTCATGTTGGAACCAATGAGGTCCCACATAAGTCTTTTTTTTGGGACCAGTGAACATGAAGAATGTTTTTCCCATTGTAATCACATAAATACAGAAAGACAATAAGACTAAATCTGATAATTTAACAATGGCCCCTCTTTATCTACAGAATAATGCCCCAACAGCAAGTTCATGTCAAGCCTCTGTGTGTATCAATCTGCTAACTTCCCATTGGTCAGTTCCAGTCACATGGGCAAGCTGAAGTGAGGGTCAGGAAAATACACTCTATCCCTGTTGATGCAAATTTCCTGAACAATAATTCAATTTACCACATTGGTGATCCCCAGAATTATATGAGGGGACTTCAAAAAGTTTGTGGAAAAATGAAATTAAAAGATAAAACTAAACTTTATTTCTCAACATAAGCTCCATCAAGTTCAATATACTTTTGTAAGTGGTGATACCAGCCATTCAGTCCATCTCTAAAGAACTGAGGGTCTTGGGAATTGAACCATGTCAATGCAGTCTTTCTTACATTATTAACTGAAGAAAAATGGGTCCCATCTAAAGATCTTTTGAGATTAGGAAACAAAAAAGAAATCGGAAGGAGAACAAATCAAGACTCTAGGGTCCCATTCCCCCTCTGGGTTTGCAGCCTAGCTATGTCACTTACTAGCTGCATGACCTCAGCCAAGTAACTTAACCTCTCAGTGCCTGTTTCCTGACCTCAATAATGGGAGAATAATAGTATCTACCTTATAGAGCTGTTTTGGTAGAATAATGTGAGTTAATCCATATAAAACACTAGGAAGAGTGTCTGGCACAGAATAAACTCTATGAAAGCATTAACTGTACCAGCATTATTCTTGTCTTTTTCCCATAACAGATTGTGAACTTTTTGCATGCAAAGTTTTGTCTTTTATAAATCTCAGTATTCTTGACATTGATCCAAGGACCTTGCACACAGTAGAATTTTGAGAAACATCTGTGGAATTAATGGAGTGAATGGACTTGGATTGTAGAGATGTACTCTGTGCACCAAGTCACTTTTGCTAGATTCTGTTTCGAACCCGAGGTGACGCTACTCATTGTTCACTACGCTTTCACTTCTCTCCAGGATATTTAGAAAGAAAAAGAGAATCCGCCATTCTCTTCCTTCTCTCTTCAACCTCAGTGCCTCTCAATCCTGGCTGCATGGGAGTTTCTTTGGTGATGTTGACTCTTCCCCAAGTGAGGATGTCTGGTTGGAAGGGGTCAGGAGGGTGGATACAGACCACTGCAATGGAAATGGTGAGTTCGAGCCTTTTCCATAGTGAAACGTCATTTCCAAATGGGCAGTGGCAACCATATGGACCAATGTTAAATCCAGAGATAACAGTTATTTTGATAGAGAGATGGGCCATATTTTAAAAATTCACCTAAAGTTCTTCCCACACTATTGGTGTGATCAAAGTACATATGTGTTCATGTCATGCAAATTACCCTAATTTAAATCTGTAAATTATTAAGCTGATAATACTGGAAAAATACTTGCTCATCTCCAGTGTGTTTTCTGTACAGGATATGGGTGGAGAGAGGATACTGGAGTCAGATTTAGAAGATCTGTATTGGAGAGAGTGTGCTGGGGTCAGGGTTTCATTCCCAGTTTGGGCACACTTAGATAGTACTTAACTTTGCCAAGTCTTGATTTCTTAATTTTTAAAACAAGATCTATATATATATGTGTATATACACATATATATATTATATATTAAAAACTATTGAAATATATAATATGTATATGTTAGATATATGTGTATTATGTGATGCACATTAATATCAATATATAAATATGTATATAGATATATATGCATATAAACAGTGATGGGAACTCAAAGCATATTTTAAAGATTAAAATAGGACAATGACTGTCAGGCATAGTTCAGTGGACATAGTGGTGAATAAAACAGGCAAAACAACTTGTTCTTTTGGAACTTGCAGTTTTCTAGGGGGAGATAGACAATGCATAAATTATATGGCATGTTAAAATGTGGCCAGTGGGATGGAGAACAATAAAGGGGGACGTGATGGGGATTGTAAGTTTCAGTAAGGTGGTTAGGGAAGGTCTCCTGGAAAAGGACTTTTGAGCATTGACTTAAAAGCAGGAACAAAACAGCTGTGTGGACATCTGGGGGAGGAATGATCCAGGCAGAGCAAATGCTAGAGCGAAGGCTCTGGACTAGGATCCTGCATGCGGCTGAGAGAGCAAGGGGGCCAGAAGGGAAGAAGCTCAGAGGTGTGGGTGTTGGGGAGGGTGCAAGTGGGGAAGGACAAGGACAATTGTGGGGCCATTTCAAAGGTTTTGAGTTCTGCACAGGGCAAGAGGAGAAATCACTGGAGGATTTTGAGCAGAGGAATAATACGATTCAATTCACATTCTGAGAGGATAACTCTGGCTGCTGGGTTCAGATTAGATGTCAGGTAGTAGGAACAGAAGCAAGAAACTGATTTAGAGGCTGTCAGAGTGATTCAGGTGGGAGATTAATGGTGGCTTGAACTAAGGTGATAGCAGGGTGGTGGTGGAAAGTGATAGGATTCTGGATTCCTTTCAAAAGTGGAGCCAACAGGATTTGCCCATGTGGGCTATGAGAAAAAAAGAGGTCAAGAGTGCTTATTGTATGCTGAACACTTTAAATTCTGTTTTTTAAAAACGTTGCCTTGTTTATACACATTACCTTATTTAAATATCCCTAAAACTCCTGGGAAGTAGATTGTATTAGTATATTTATTGTAATTATGATGAAACTGAGGTTCAGGGTTAAGTAAGTTGCCTAAGTTCATTTAGTTTATAAACAGCAGAGTTGGAATTCAACCTAGGTCTGTCTCATTTGAAAGTCCAGACTTTGCTCTACTGCCAGGAAGGGTTTTGTTCTCCTTTCTAAGGAGAAATCCAGTGTGTATCTCATAGCTGAGGCCCAAAGTACAAGTTAAAGGGGTCACATAATGCAATAATCTTATAATTTAAGTGTGTACTAATTATATGTCTGCTATTTTTCTCAACCTGCTTGGTGGGAAGAAAACACAATGCTACATTTTTTTTCGGTAGTGTGTAATAATAGATTAGTTTCAAAACTACAATAAGCGCTAAGCGCTTGTTAAATGAGGAAACAATTCCTTATATGATTAATTAAATTGAGTGTCTTTTAGTTCCCCACAATAACAAGCACATATCAGCAGGACGAGGAAAGGAGAAAGAGGCAGGAACAGAGGGGACAAGACTGGAAGGATAGACGGGAGATACTTGAATAGCCTCTGTGCCATGTTGAGGAGTTTGGGTTTTATCTAACAATCTAAACAATCAAAATCTTAAGAAGGGCAATAACACAATCAGATTTTGATTTTCCAAATTACCTTTGCAGTAGCATGAGGTGAGGATTGGATGGAGATTAGGTCATGGGAACTTAGAGGCAATTAAAACCAGCAAGCACCCTAAGGAAGTGGCTCTGGAAATAAAGGGAGGGAGAAATTTAAGAAATATTTTTCAAGGTAGAATTGACAGGTTGGTGACAGATTGAATGGAGTGGTGAGAAAGTGGGGAGAATCAAAGAAAATAGATGTGTTTAATTTGGAAGACTGCATGAAAAATTCTGCCAGTCACCAAGGGCTAAAAGATATTATGGCAGAGTGAGGAGAATGGGCTTTTGAGCTGGGTGAACATGCATTCAAGTCCAGGAATCACCATATCATACCTGAATGTTCTTTGGAAAGTTAATTAACCTCTCTAATCCTCCAGTTCTTCATATATAACAGAAGAAAAATAATTGCATATAGAATTGTTGTCAAGATGAAATGCAATAATTCTTAAAAAGTACCATATCAGCACAGGGGCCAATATCCTGCTTAATATAAATTAGCTCTAAAAAGGTGAAGAAGAACAGATTGGGGTCAGAGAAAGAGACAGTGAATTCTATTTCACATGGGTTGAATTTGAGGTACCTATGAGAAATAGACGACCGATAGAAGTTTGGAAATGTGAGGAAGGAGTTCAGGAGTAAGGAAGGATTTAGAGGTGTTGATTTGGAAGCCAACCTGAGAAGCAGTAGAGTTCATTGGAATAAAGGAGTCTACTTAGGGCAAACAAGTGAATGAGAAGAAAGGAAAGTCAAGAAAGGAATTGAGGAGGTTGAACAGAAGCTCAGTAGTATCAACCCCTAATAGCAGAAAGTGCCAGAGGCCAGCACAGTTTCAGAAAATCCACATGTCATATCATCACTTCTCTCCAAACCCATTTTCCAGGGGTGGAAGCTAAAGTGCATTAAACGCTTTTCACATGGCCACACACCAAGAGTAAGCAGCATAGCCAGGATTGAAAGCTAAGACTCTGAGTATGCACTCTTAATCACTTGGTCACGCAGGGGAAAGGCTCTTTGGGGAAAATTTCTCATTCAAGGAACCAGAAGAGTGTGGTGTTATGAAAGAAAAGAATATACAGAAATGGCTAATGGTATATAGCTTGATAAAGAGGTCAATCCAAGCATTCTGTAGCCTTAAAGAAGTCTCTGGTAAGTGTGTCATACATGGAAGCTTCACTGAGAAGGCAAAGGAGAGGACACCTCTCACTCTCACCGACAGATTGGCACAAATACTTATAGTAATAAGGAGCTCCCATTACTTCTCAATTGAGATATAATTCACGTTTCATAAAATTTACCATTTCAACGTTTACAATTCAGTGATTTTTAGTACAGTCACAAGGTAGTTTACTTTTTAATTCCAGAACATTTCCATCACCTCTGGAGAGAAATCCCATACTCATTAGCATTCATTCCTTATTTTCCACCAGCTCCTGACAACCATTAATCTACTTTCTGTCTCTATGGATTTGCCTGGTTTAGACTCTCATTATTTTTAAAAAAAAATTTAATTAAGGTATTATTGATAAAGTGGAAAACATGATGTTTTGATATATGTATACATTGTGAAATGTTTAAATCAAGCTAATTGACATATCCATCACCTCACACATTTACCATTTTTTTGTGGTGAGAACATCTAGGAACTACTCTCTCAGCAATTTTTGAGTATACAATATATAATTATCAACTATAGCTACCATGCCATACAATAGATCTCCAGAACTTTTTCATCCTGACTGAAACTTTGTACCCCGTGACCAACATCTTCCCATCCCTACTCTCTTAGGACTTTTTGAGGCTGCCTCATCCTCTCAGTGGTTACTGCTGCTGGAGAAATGGCTTACTTAGGCTGAGCTATCATGTGCCCTTTCATGTTTCCTCCCATTGATTCCAGACTGGTTTTCTGGAGCAACGTGGCAAGTCTCTTCTCAGTTCTAAAGCAATGTTTTCTAAAGGGTGGGTGGACGAGGAAATGCCTTTAGGACACAGCAGAAATGAACAGCAAATCACACAGTGAGAGAGAAAGTGTGGCTCCCTTTCCAATTCCCTTACAATTCTGAAAAAAAAAAGAACACAGGCTAAGTTGAGAGCCTTGGTGGCTTTCAGACTCTCTAATACTTGCTATTCTTTCTTTCGTTTTAACAAAGAACAGAATCAGAGCTTTCTGCTACACTAGCGTTTCACCAAATTAAATAAAGTTACATTTTCATTGTACTTATTTTTACATTCACTTTCTGGTTAGGACATTTAAGTGATTGATACAAAGTTACCTGTAAAGTAACAATCTAAAATGAGATAATTTGAGGAAAATACTAAATGGCTAAGAGCAAACAGGTTTCAAGATACGGCAAAAATCAAGAAAATGATGCTTGGATGATTAAAGTTTGGGAATCACTGTTCTAAAGGCAGTATGTCACATTTTTGGAAATTAATATCTAATTTTCCCATAGCTACCTCTTCAAAATACATCCAATTTTGTAGCAATGGGGCCACAGCAATGCTACATGCTCATTAGGTATCTTATTAAAATTCTTATGGTTTCCAAATACTTTCTAAATATAACAAATCAAGCCAGCCCCCACTAAAATCAGTAATTAGCCAACCTGAGTACACAGAGGACTTTGAACATCTCTCATCTCTACTGTCAATGGTAATCAAATCTTCCCCAGACTTCTTGTTTTCCAGATTTACTCAAGCAAAGCCCCATGACTTTTATCAGCAATTTATTTTTCTCTGGAAATGCCTAGTTAGAAGACTCCAGAAGAAATCAAAATTAAATTGTTTTGCTGTTTTCTCTCTATGCAATGGATGCAATCAAACGTTACTTCCCCTGATTTTCTCTTGCTTCATTTTTAGGCAAGAGAGGATTTTTGCCTATTTCGTTTGTCCTCGGTTCACCCCTTCCCCAGCTGTGTTGACACCTTTCCTCATTAGTTGCAATTCATTCTTTAGCCATGCCATTTTGCAGCTCCCCAGACCCCAATACTGCAATTCGGGATGTGTTCCCAGAGGCTGTGAGTCATACTGGAAGGGAATGAGGATTCACACAGGGAGGACTGAGCAGGACTTTCCAGCTCTGTTTCTGCAGCCCTGGAAAAGGCAAGATGACCCCAGGCAAGTCACCTGAGCTTCAGATCCTCAGTTTTCTCTAGAACTAATGCCTTTTCCATAAATATCTGTGGTGGCAACATCTTAGGTGGTTTTGTGCTTCTCTCTATAACAAATAATGCACATTTTACATGCAAGGATATGGAAGAGGTGCTTGGAAGATACAGAGTCTTCCCAACAGAAGTCAACTACCTTAAATTTAAAAAATCAGGCAAAACAGAGTGAAATTAATATCGTGAAATAGAACACAATGAGAGCTATTTGCTAAAATGTTTTCTGCATTATAATTCTTTCATTTAGTGTTAAGGTTGGAGAAAAAATTTAATGTCAATTAGGAACAATGTGAGTTGGAGGCAAATCATGTCTTTTCAGAAATGAAAAAACTCCTTGATCATTTTTGTATGTTAAATCACTTTTTCATGGCTTCCCTGTTGAATGCTATCTTTTCTTTCAAAAATGCTGTGTAAAATTTCCAGTATTCCACATAGGATACATTTTTTATTTCATCCAATTCCCAGTGGCAAAGCTCTAAGTTCAACTGAGCGGCCTTCGGAAACAGCACAGGGATCTTCTTACTGTTGTTGCAGTCTAGGTCTAGTCCACATCTCCCCAGATCGTAGCTGAGGGCCACTCGTGAATGCATAATTAGCAATGACAGTTCCAGGCTCTTTCTCACTTCCACATTAATTTGATCATTTAGCTTCTTCTTTCATTCAACAACTTTACTGAGGCATAACCGATATACAAAGAACTGCACACATTTCATGTGTACAATTTGAAGTGTTCGGACATATGCAAACACTCACGCGTGATACCATCACCACAATCAGGGTAATAGACATATCTAACACCTCCCAAAGGTTCCTTGTGTCCCTTTGTGTATGTGTGTGAGTTCTAAGAACATTTGACATGAGAGCTACCTTCTTAGTAAGTACCATATTGTAAACTATGGGCACTATGTTGCACAGCAGATCTCCAGAACACACCCTTCCAGCATAACTGAAACTATACCCATTGGACACCAGCTCCTCACTTTTCTCACTCTCACACCCCAGACCCTGGCAACTAGTATTTTTTTTCTATGCTTCTATGAGTTTGGCTATTTTAGATCCCTCATAGAAGTGGAATCATGCAGTATTTATCCTTCTGTGACTGGCTTGTTTTACTTAGCACACTGCTCTCCACGTTTATCCATGTTGTTGCAAAGGACATTATTTCCTTCCTTTTTTTAAGACTGAATAACATTCCATTGTATGTATAAACCTCATTTTCTTTGTCCATTCATCTGTAGATGGACGCCTGGGTTGTTTCCGCGTGGTGGCTCTTGTGCACAGTGCCGCAATGCGCGTAGTCCAGGACCTCCTCTGCAGCCCGGTCGTTCCTGGATGATTTGCATGTTTCACTTTCTGCTCCTTCCTTTCTCCCTGGCAACCAGCAGGAATGCTTCCACAGACTGCTTTGTCAAGTGGCCAAAAGTTAAGGGAAGGATGACATGCAGAAACCTGCAGGGCTGGTGCAATTCCCTGGTCCAAAAGCGCCAGCTCATTAGCTCAGTATCCAGGCTGAGTGGGACCACAGGTGAAGCTGGCCCACTGGCCTGGGCAAGGAGGCCACGCCCCTTACCTAAAGTCTCAGTGTTAGGTCAGCCCCAGCCTCCATGGGGGTGAAAAGTGACCCATCGTCTCTATGGTTACTGGAGCTCTGTTATAACAGGCCAAGCTTAGATTTTTTCATATGGCAATGTCATCTGTGTCAACCTCCCACCCTTCCCTGGAACTCTTCACTCATTAACACAGCGAGACTTACTGAGTGCTAACTACGAGCTGGGTACCAATTGCTGATGTCTGGGACAGATGAGGTGACCTTTTCCTCATGGAGCTTTTATCAAGTCAGGGAGGTGGACATTAAGCAAAAATCACATGAATTACATATTCTATAGTTTGTGTTTATGTAATAATTATAAAATCATACATTGCGATTGGTCCTATGAAGGCAGAAAGCAGGTGTTTTGACAAGAGTAAACACAGCCAGGAAAATGCAGACACATGATCCCTGCTTTAAACACTTACCAGAGTGGTTGAAAGAAGTCTAGTGATCAGGATGGCGTGTACATTTAGGTCTGCTCTCTCAATGACAAGGTTTCTCAACCTCAGCATTATCGATATTTTGGCCCAGATGATTTTTCATCGTGGCAACTCTCCTGTGCATTATAGGATGTTTAGTAGCATCCCTGGCCTCTGTTCACTAGATACCCACAGCACCCCTCCCACCGTCCCATGTCGTGACAACCAAATATGTCTCCAGATATTGCCAAATATCCCCTGCAAGGCGAATCCTGCCCCCATTAAGAGCCACTGCTAATAAAGACCCCAAGTGTCTCTTGGAGTTCCACAGCTGCTCAGCTCCTGAAATGGAGAACTAGGAATCTCTCAAAACTCTCACTGTAGAGTGAGAATTTTAGCACTCAAAGCTTCTCATGTGACATTCATGCTCAAAATTCTTTAATGACTCCAAATTGCCCCCAGAGTAAATCTTAGCTCCAGAGTATGACATAAGGCCCTTCATGGTTTGGCCTTTTCCCAATAGTTCAGCCAGAATCATCTCTTGGGACTCCCCAACACACGCTCCTGTCTAACCATATTGGAGAACTCGCTCCGCCTCTCGTCGTCCTCTTCCTCCCCCTCGTCCTCTTGTCTCACCTGGCCCCTCCTCTTCCTGCTGCCTCTCTGGAAGAACTACTACTCATCCTTCAGGTTCCCATGTAAGTACTGCCTCCTCTGGAAAGCCTCCCTGGATTCCCTCAGACAGACTCAGCCTCCTTCCTAAACTCACATTGGGCAACTCGTGCCAGCCTTCATCACAGCAATGACCTCATTGTATTCCAGTTGCTCACTTGCATATCTGTCCCTCTCCAGATCACGAGTAGGGCACAGCAGTGTCTAATTTGACTCAGTTCTTCCAGCTCCTAGCACAATACAATGTGTGCGGTATGTACAATAACTCTGCATTAAACGAATAAATATTAATAGATCTGCCTGGCCTATATCCAGGCAGATTTTGCCTACTCCTCTACTCTTGCTCCATTTCCCCACATCCTCTGGCATGGGGTCTTCTCTGGGGATGTCACTTGTGGGCTGCCTCAGTCATTCCTCCCAGCTGGTACCTTTCCTTAATCATTGTATGCTCCAGACATCCTGTGGCAGTCATTAAAGCAGAGGAAGCCTCGCTATTTATCAACTGGAGCTGCTAAGATTCTCCTGCTTCTTTCTCTTGACATTTCTCTTAAACTGTAAAAATAACCTTGATTCTGTCATTTCTTCTCTTCTGCTCTTTTTGTACTTGTCTCTAAACCCTCGGAAGCTGTGACTATTCCCCACCACAGGTCAAGTTTGTCTTTCCCAGAGACCCGCTTGCTATTTGTATTCAGCTCTGCAAAGGGAAAGGTGGTAGAGGCCACAGTCCTTTCCCTCCCTAGGGGCACTTTCTAGAAGAAGGGACCTTGCTACACAGTGAAGCCAAGGGAATAAAGCAGCCATGTGGGATAAAAACTGTGCCTAGAAATGTCTAGGAGCAGATTAAGGAATCCTTCATGGTGTAGTAATTTTCTATATATATAATTCAAAGTAAAAAATTCCCGTTCCCAAGGTCAAGTAATAAGTTCCTTTTATTATATGTTGTTAAATTCTTAAGAATCCCTTCTACTTTGAAACATGCCTTGATGACGGCTGGCACCCTCCCACCTCACGATGGAGTTGACTATCCATTTGGTCATAGAATTAGGGAGTATATCTATTATAATGCCTGTTCATGATAGAC
>NW_012148396.1:2144708-2151858 GCF_000956105.1 Propithecus coquereli | reverse complement strand
CATTTAAACCACAGCCCTCTGGTTACTATGGCTTCTCTAAGTCCCCCTCTCCACCCATCAGGGCCACCCTAGCTACAGTTCATGTTTAAAGTTCTGGGTTTCCTAGCCATGGCCTCTGGGACTATCCCCTTCTTTTGAGCTCAGTTACAGAGTTAAAAAACATTTGATGGGTATGTGCCATCTTTAAGATGCCAGGCTAGGAAACACCTACATCCCAAGGCAGGACTTCTGGCTACTCTTTCTGAGTGGCTTTGCCTCCAAGTCAGCGAGCTCTAAACTGGCTCAAATTATTAACTAAAGGCCATAAGAGCAAAGTTAAACCTTGAGTGGATATCACACAAATCACCAAGGAGAGAACCAAGAGAATTTGTAGGCATATTTATTCCAGATGAACCAAATGCGAGACTACCAGTGGTTGGGTCAGAGGTACAGTGCTTAACTTTCCCTGTAGTTGAAAGACATTTTTAACAATTCATCCTTTCCAATAAAGCTTTAGCTTGGGGAGTTGTGGACCCTTTAATTCCTGACCCAAGTCAAGAATCAAGGATTAAATATCATTCTTTGGTGACCTCACATTGAAGACATCAGTTTTCACTAGGAGTTATCTTAGCATGTTTAAAACTTGATGTTGCATGCATGCTTTTCAAATGAACTTGACTTTTTTTGGGAGAGAGTATCGGGTTAATTTTAGGGCCAGTAAAATATATTTATGTATGAGCCATCAAAGAAGAAAATGGGCCCATGTTCTTGAAACTATGTATGTATAAAATAGCCTCTTTGAATGAAAAAATATGTATAAATGGATGTTTGCTATATTTTGTCTAGCATTCCAATGTATTTTATAGAGGAAGAATTTCCTTCATGACACTAATTACAAGATATTTCTCCCCTGCCCCACCCCCACCAGAATGTAAACCACAAGAAAGCAGAGACCTTGGTCTAATCTGCCATTTTATCCCAGCAGCTAGGTCAGTTTCTGATACATAGTCACATTCAATAAATATTGAATGAATGAATAAATGAATTAGAAGTGGAAGAAGGAGTTGACTCTGCTCTGAAGTTTGATGCTATAAAGATATGAGGCTCATATACCCACTACACATCCTTTAAATCCATTCATACAACCCCAGCATCACTTGGGGATGCCTCCGGCCTCTATTTCTGCATTGAAGATACTTCTCTTCAACCTTCAAAGATAAGGACAGTTGAAATGCCATCCCAGCCAGACATCCTTCTCCCATCCTCCTCCAACAGCATATCAGTGTTACTATTGTTGTGGTTATTAGGGACCATGCATCGAACAGTCACTGAACACCATGCATGCATGCACATGTGTACAAGTGTGCACACACACACACACACACACACACTGAATCCTTCTGCTTTTCCAGGAGGTGATGTTGACTGCTTTTCTCTGACTGATGCCTGGGAGCCAGAGATGCCAAATGCAGAGACTGCAGTAACCTTCTCCTCCAGCCACGTCTTATCTCAGCCTCCCAGGGAAAAGTCCCACAATTCCTCTCTTCAATCACCATTGATGGCATCTGAACATTTCCAAGAGAACATTTGGGATTATTCAAGTGAGTTCAGATTTTTTTGTTTTGTTTTGTTTTTTTAATCTTTGCCACACCCAAAGAATCCTTCCTTTCGGGGCCTGAGGATGACTTAGAGATGACTAATGTACTCTTAGGAACTGGTATGAACCTGTGTGAGGAGGGGACGACACGGGGCCTCTGCCAGAGCCCACGTTCCACCTTCGCAGAGGGGATGACTACCTTTGGGTGTCATCTGTGCACTGGATCTGTGATGTTTTATTTTTTAAAAACCCTGAAAACATTTGGTAAAATGTTAGGTTTTAATAAAGCAGAGTAGAGGGTACATAGGTGTCTACTATTTTAATATTTAGCTGTGTATTTGACATACTACATAAGTAGAAGAAAAAGAAAGAAAGCAAAGAAGAAAAGAACATCCTTTAATGCTATGCCCCTGGCAAGGAAAAGTCAAAAGATATAAAGGTATTGGTATTTTCTGTGAGGAGTCAATCTGGAATGAGTTCAACAAGCATGGCCCATAATCTCTAGCTTGCTGATACTAGGTTAATCGTGTTTGGACGTGATGTTGCATCAGGTCGAAGTTCTGTCATCAGCTTGTCATCAACCGAGATTCAAAGGCCATCTCTCCACTCATTAGCTGTAACTCAGAAGCAGTTTACCAAACTCTCTCAAACTTAACATTTTCATCTTTACATGGAGATCTTCATAGTTCTTGTCTTGTAATGACGAAATAACTCATGTAAATAACTTAGCATACTGTGTCATGCCTACTGAATTCTCAATAAATGTGAAGTTACTATTACATAAGATTGAGGTTAAATGGAAAAATAATCTTCTCTATTTATTTGCTTTCACAACATCATGAATATTCCTTTCACTGGCCATCACTCTTCTACTCCCAAAGACTAACATGTTCTGTATCTTTTTCTCCCCAATATAGCTACTAGATAGATGGTAAAGACTGTTTTTTGTTTTGTTTTGTTTTTAGTTCCCTTTCCAGGTGTTGAGATGACAGAGAAAGCAGATTTTATTGTTTAGATAGTTTCTGGGTTATCAATGCCTATGATGGTTTGACAGCCACCTCCTCCAGGAAGCCCACTCTTCCTGGTGTGCCCTGGCTTCCAGGGCTCCTCTCTCTCATACCCACTCTCTGCACTGCATGTTTACCTCCATGTCTCCCCCATCAGGCCATGAGCTCCTTAAATATGGGCACTACAGGGCAGTCATCTGTGAGTTCCAAACTGCCCACTTAGGCACAGGGCAGATTATTGGTGGACCAGTTAATAAGTGTGCTACCTCTGTCTTACAGATAAGAATACTGAAATGTAGACAGGTCACATAAGCCT
Organism: Propithecus coquereli; assembly: GCF_000956105.1. NCBI lineage: Eukaryota > Metazoa > Chordata > Mammalia > Primates > Indriidae > Propithecus > Propithecus coquereli. Next base: position 2,148,959 of record NW_012148396.1, on the reverse strand, counting down.
TTGTACTCTTTGAAAATAGTTTTGTAAGAACAAATATGCGCTCTTTGCTGTGTCTGGAATGTTTCTCCCACCTGCTATACCTGGATGGCTCCTACTCTTCCTCAAGGCCCAAATTAGATAGCACCACCTCCGTGGCCAGCTCTGCCAACTTCCGGCTGGTGGAGGCAGCAGCACTTTACTTCCCATGACCCCTTTGCACTCCGTATGTACCTCTATTGAAACTATTTCTTTTACTCTTCCTCACTAGGCTGTGAAGTCCTGAGTGGACAAGGTCTCCCTCCTCAGCTCAGTGCTTCACATGCAGGTGTTGTGTGTGTATTCTGTTCCAGGTGTGTTTCAGGTGCTAAGCATATAGGCGTGTACAACATCATCTATATCAGTCAGAGCTTTTTGAGTTCCAATGGATGGAAACCCATCTCAAAGTGGATTAATCAATAGCCAAATTTATTGACTCATATTAGTGAAAATTCCAGGCATAGAGTTCAGGATCATGTCAGTCTCTTTAGTTGCCTTTTTTCTTACGTGTCATGTTGCTTTTTAAAAAGCTGTCTCTCCATGGTGGGTTCTGGTGCCTCTGTGCCTATACTTTTCAGCCTTTCCAGGTTCCAGTTTAGCAGAAAGGGATCATACCTGTCTAAACTTATGATGAGAGGCCCAGAATTGAGATTCATTGGTTCTGGAAGTGCCCCATTTATATCGGCAGAACTTTATCAATAAGTATGTGAAACTCCAAAAGGCTTGGAAGGAATCAAATGCTGGGAGGAAAATCAGAGAAATCAATCACTCCACCTAAACTGTGAACAAAGATAAGGGAGAGAGGTGATTCCCCAAGGAATATATGGGCACTGCCCCCAGAGAACAGGAAATAGATGGCTATTTCCAACAAGCTTACAGTCTAGTGGGGGAATATAGAGAAACACCACAGAAATCTTAACTGTGAAAAGAGAGCTAATGAAGACAGGAGCAAGGTACAATGAGAGCACAGGGAAGGAGCCGCAAAGAGCAAGGGAGGAGCTGGAGGAATCACAGTAGGCTTCCTGAAGGAGGTTACACTTGAGCTGAGCCCCAATAGGTCATAAATAAATGGCTACTGTAGGAAGGAATCAGCAAATAACTCATCCAGAATCACACAACTCATATCTTTGTAGAACTCAAATTTAAACCCATTCATCCTTTGGTATCCAAGTCTAGTGCTCTTTGCAATTTTTTAAGCTGGGCTTGTTTCTATGAGGAAATGTTTTCCAAATTCCATATGAAATTGGGAGAGGCTAAGAATGGAAACATACTTTAGAAGGGTGGTTGAGTGTTCAATTGAACTCACAATAACACACTTAGTTCACAGTGTACATGAAATACCATACATTTGCAGTCACGTAATTTACTACTGCAATGTTTTGAATTGCCAATCTTCGGCATTCCACCCGCATTGTAGACTAACTAGGTTTTGTTCGTTGACTCAATCCTCATTCATAGCATAAATAGCAAAAATAAATGCATTCATAGCATAAAGTCATTCCAAGTTTTAAACAACTGTTGTGAAATTGAGCTTTTGAAGCATTTGGCAAAAATTGAGGTCTGTTTATATTCTTCTTTAGGTCTTTATGTGGTAATCCTTAAGCCAGCTCTGATTTCTTTGAGGTAATTAGAGTAATACTCAGGTTCATGATTGGTTTAACTCTTACTTTTTATAATTGCTGGAGGATTTGTAGTTTCTACTGCGGCTTGACAGCACTGAAATATTTTACTGATTGCAAAGAGTTTTGCAAAGAGGAATATTTCATAATATATGTTCTCTTTTTTGGTCCTTAGAGACTTCCGGTATGCAAAGTTGCAATTGCCCATCCTTGCCCCACTTCAGACAAAACATTATGTTCCGTCTAGATGTGGTTTTTAAATCTTGGCTCTGACACCTCGTAGCTGTGTGACCTTGGACAATTTCGTCATTTCTCTCAGTCTTGGTCTTCTCAGTTGCAAAACTAAGAAAATGGTACCTGCCTCACAGGGTTGCTATGCTGATTAAATGAACTGATGTATGAAAGGTCTTTGTGAATTATAAGGCACTCTGCAAATTTTAGTCATTATTATCACTGTTATAATCTTCATCAGAGTGAGATTTCTTACATTAGCATAAACTCTACAAAGCTTTTCCCCAACGCTAAAGCAAAAGACATCCCCCACTGTATAAATAGCATAGTCTTTTATTTTATAGTGATAGAAGAAATCGATAGAAATTGAGGAAATTTTCTGAAGAATGACCCTGTATAACATTAGGTAGTATTATTTTTTTTACTTATGACAAATTGCTTAAACTGAAGTACATTTGAAAACTACTTTTTTGGTGTGTAGAAGATAAGTTTTAGTATGATTTTGTTATTCCAAGATTATTTAACCAGCAACGATTTCTAATTCATTTATTTTTGTTCTTTCTATTAGAAACCAGTTTGTTGCGAGAGCTCTCCTTTCAGGCAATCCTGCTTGCTGTGTGCTTAATCATTTTTGCATGTGCAAGGTAATTCAGATTTTATTTTCATGCAATGGGATTTCATACTCACCAAAGCTTTAATTGGTTGATGACTTCCTGGCATATTTCCACAGAAATTTTTAGGTAGCTCTGTGGTTAAGATTGGTTCATTTGTCTGTTCATGATAAACACCCCTTTATCTCATACCAACCTCCTCCCATCCTCTCACAAAGCGTCCAAAAGCCAGTACATCTTGCTTAAAATTGGATTTTACCATGTATCATCCTTTGTGTAAAGCTTCAGTGACTCCTGTTATAGGTGCAGTCTAAGCACACCCCATCTTCTTTTGCTTTCTTGTCCTTTCCTTGTCCAAGTCTCCAGGACAGTGATGATGCTCCTTGGTGCTAAGCCCACTCGTGCCTCAGGGCCTTTGCACTTGCTGCTTACTCTGCCTCATACAAGCCTCTGCAGATAGCCTCATACCACGTGACCCTACTTCTTTCTGGAATCTGTTCAAATGTCACATCAGCAGAGAGCCCTTCCCTGACAACTCTTTGTAAATAGCATACCACTCTTTGTCACACACACCTTGCTTTTCCTTTTTTCAGAGCACTTATCACCCCTAACCTAGTATATGTTCACTTGTTTAAACATCAGATATCTAGCTCTCCGTTCAAGGATGTGAACTATCTGAGAGCAGTGACATTCACTGTGTGTCTCCCTCCCTGCTCTATCCTCAGTGCTGGGGTTCATTGATATTTGTTGAATCAATGAAACAAGGGTAAATAGTTCAGTCTGGAGGTCTTTACGGTCCTTGAACTCTCGCCAGCAAGTGCTACCTGTTTGAATCCCACCTTCTGAGCGTCAGATACCTCAGCACCACTTGGGGGAGTTGCCTTTTTAGATACAAAGTCCTAGATCCCATCTCTCGAGATACTAATTTAAATCTAGTGAGAGTCAATGCTTCAAAATAGCTTCCCAGATAATTATGGGGTTTGAAAAGCATTTTTAGATCACAATGGGACCAAAAGAACAAAAGGGGGGAGGTCCTATGGTTAAAAATAAATTTTCAAAATTCTGCATTCTATATTCCAAGTTGGAAGATCATAATGTGCGTTAGTATAATAGAGGCTCAGTGAAAGAGTGCAGTGAAGAAAATGTTCAGCTTCATTTCACTTAGTGTTTTCCAAACCTCCAAGTTGATCGTGGACCCCTCTCTTTTATTTCACAGAACCATTAATGAAACATTCCTCAGGTTAGTTTTTGTAAATACTCCCCCCTTAAGCAGTGGAGCTTAACTCTCAATCCCCTGAGTGTGAGCTGCATTTAGAAACTTGCTTCCAAAGAGTATGGAAACAGAGGGAAAAAGGTAAACTTAGAGTGGAGAAACTGAGCAAATACTACCTGGGTGAGCAAGTCAGCATCAGCAGTGACAAGTTATGCTGATTGCACTACCCTGGATGCAACAAGGTGAGCATTGCACTTCACCTCTGTGGTCTTCCAAACCTCAGCCTAACCATGAGAAAAACAGCAGGAAAATCCACATGGAGGGCCATTCAACACGTTATCTGATTAGAACCCCTCAAAACTGTCAAGATCATCAAAACCAAGGGGAGGCTGACAAACTGCCACGGCCCAGAGGAACCTAAGGAGACACTATGACTAACTGTAATGTGGTAGCCTGGGTAGGATCCTCGAACAGAAAAAGGAGAAAACTGAAAAATCCAAAGGAAATGCAGAGTTGAGATAAGAGTAATGCACCAATGGTGTTTGTTTCCCTAATGGTGACA
>NW_012148396.1:2135206-2143493 GCF_000956105.1 Propithecus coquereli | reverse complement strand
TAGTATATTCACAAATCTGTGCAACCATCACCACTATAATTTCATAACAATTTCATCACTGAAAAAAGAAACCCCGTACCCATTAGTACTTACTCTCTATTCCCTCTCATAACTCAATAACAAACTCTGAAAACCACTAATCTACTTTCTTTCATAGGGATTTGTCTATTCTGGACTGTTCATATAAATGGAAGCATACAACATGTGGTCTTTTGTGTCTAGTTTCAATCACTTAGCATGAAAAGATGGTCAACATCATTAGCCACCAGGGAAATGCAAATCAAAGCCACAGTGAGACAGGAACAATACAGGGTACTGGAAATATGCTATATTCACACCACACCCACTAGGATGGCTCTAACCAAAAAGACAGACAATGACAAGTGTTGTTGAGGATGAGAATAATTGGAATCCCTCATAAATTGCTGGTGGGAATGTAAAATGGTGCAGTCCTTTTGGAATACATTTCAGCAGTTCCTAAAAATGTTAAACAGAGAGTTACCATATGCCCAAAAATTCCATTCCTAGGTATTTACCCAAGATAAATGAAAGCATATGTTCACACAAAAACTTGTACAACCGTGTTCATAGCAGCATTATTCATAATGGTCTGATAGTGGGAACAATGATTGACCAATGAATTAATAAATAAAATAGCAAACATATGGTCTATCTCTACAATGAAATATTATTCAGCCATAATAATGAAGTACTGATACACGCTACAATGTGGATGAACCTTGAAAACATTGTGGATACACCACAGTTTGTTTATACTTTCACCTGTTGAAGGACATCTTGGTTGTTTCCAGTTTTTGAAAATTTTGGATAAATTTCCATGAAGAATCACATGCAGGTTTTTGTACAGACGTAACATTTCAATTCAGTTGGGTAAATACCAGGGAATTACAATTGCTGGGTTGTATGGTAAGTTTATGTTTAACTTTGTAAGGAAATGCCAAACTATCTTCCAAAATGCACAATTTTCACTCCTAACAGCAACAAATGAGAGTTCCTGTTGCTCTGCATCCTCCCTAGCATTTGGGATTGTCAGTTTTTTGTGTTTTAGCCATTCTAATGGGTGTATAATGGTGTCTCACTATTTTAATTTGCACTACTCTAATGATGAATAATGTTGAACATATGTTCTTACACTTATTTGCCACCTGTATATCTTCTTTTGAGAAGTACCTGTCTGTTCAGATCTTTTGCTCATTTTTTAAGCAGGTTGCTTATTTTCTTATTGTTGAGTTTTAAGAGTTCTTTATCTATTCTGGATAGAAGTGCTTTATCAGATATGTGATTTGCAAATATCTTACAGACTATACCTGGTTTTGTCATTCTCTTGGCAGTGTCCTTCACAGTGAAAATTTAAAAAAAAATTGATAAGGCCCAATTAATCAATTTTTTCTTTCATGGATTGTGCATTTGGTGCTATATTTTAATATTCATTGCCAAACACAAGGGCATGTAGATTTTGTCCTATATTTTCTTTTAGAAGTTTTATACTTTCATGATTTACATTTTGGTCTATGACTCATTTTGAGTGAAGTTTTGTATAAGGTATGGCATATATGTGCAGGTTCATCCTTTTTCATGTGAATATCTGATTGTTTCAATACCATTTGTCAAAAAAATTTTCCTTTATCCTTTGAACTGCTCCTGTACCTCTGTTAAAAATCAGTTTACTATGTCTGGATGGGTCTATTTCTGGGCTATGTATTTTCCTCCATTGATCTGTATGTATGTTATTTTGTCAATACCATACTATTTTTATTACTGCAGTTTTATAATAAATCTTGAAATCATAAGTCTATAGTAAGTCTAAAAGAACATCTCATGGGTTGGAAATGCATTATTAGTATGCTAAACTTGAGCAATCCTGTTGTTTCAGATGGTTTATGGAAGGAATATTAGCCAGAGTCTTCATATGCTCATTGTTGATCACTATAGCTTGTAAGTAACTGTTTCCAAAAATATTGCTACGATTTATGTATTTCATTCCAATTTTGATCATTTTAAAATAATTTTTAAATATTTTCTTTTTCTCACCTAAGATGCTATGAAATCATTGTTTCTCAGCCTTGCCAGCTATTTCAAAGGCACCACGTGTGTTCGGTAAGTGTTGCCTATGTTATCATCATTGTCTGGACGAGGATGACCATAACCTGATATCTGAGAATGGTTTCTGCTGCATAATAGATGGCAATCACTACATACAGGAAATGTCCTGATCATTCATCCTAAAGACTACTTTCTGTTATTGCTAAAATCTAATAGTATTATCATGCTGCATCCTAAATTCTTATATCAAAATAGAACTAATTTTTAAGGTCACAAGACTTAGAAACAAAGTGTCCTTTTGAATCATTTTAAATGGGCTTTTATGGATTCATAGCACTGCATTTCATAAATACCTCATATTAAGAAGACCTTTATGTTATAGTTTCCCAAATAGCTGGCAAACTGCCCATGAAATTATCTCAGTTATGAATTGATTTCTCTGCCCTTTCTTACTCATTTTATGATCCCCCTGGGTGCTGAGTACCATGGTTCAGCATATTTCAAAGGGTTATTGGGGTCTGAGTGAGATGCTCCAAGAATTTCAAACAGTCTATAAGGCACCATTCTCTTGCAAGATGGACTGTGTTAATTACCTTCGCTTTAATATGGCTTCCAGGGGCAAACTCCCATGACTTGGAAATCAAGGTCTATAATTCACTATTATACTGTTGATACTATGTTTTCCTGTTTATGAAATCTTTGTGTTAATTCTGAAATCACAATGGGGTTTAGTGAAGATTTATTTTGCTCAGGACTCTAGTCAATATTGACTTACACTTTGAGTGATGTTTCCCATAATTTCTACATATTCCAGCTTTCTGGAGATGGGCATTGATATAGCCAAGTATTGTTTAACCTGATATTTAGAAAATTAGATCTTGAGGTAACCCAAGACATCCTTATTCTTTGACCCTTGAAATTAATGACATTCATTTAAAACTGTTCTAAGATACCCACTTCCCTCCCTCTAGGCACAGGACGTTCCCTAGGTCTGTACGGAGGTTTAGAGGCATATTTTATGCAACAGTACTACAGGTTTGCATCTGTGCTTAGCTTCATGGGCTGTAATAATACATTAGTCAGGACTGGATTAGTAACGTAAAAGATTTCCATCCAAAGAGCCATTTTGTTACCAACCTTTCAGAAATGAAAACATTATTATGGTTTGTCAGATAATGTGAATTATATAAATTCCTTCTCTCTGGGTTTAAAGATGGGCATATACAATTAATAAGAAATACAGTCGACCAATCAGGCAAGAGAAAAAAATAAAGAGTATCCAAACCAGGAAAGAGGAGGTCAAACTATCGCTTTTTGCTGACAATCTGATCTCATATCTAGAAAATCCCAAAGACTCCATCAAGAGAGTGGAGTTGATAAATAAATTCAGCAAAATCTCAGGTTATAAAATCAATGTACACAAATCAGTAGCATTCCTATATACTGATAATAGTCAAGCTGAGAGTCAAATCAAAAACTCAATACCATTCACAATAGCTGCAAAGAAGATAAAATACCTAGTAATGTACTTAACCAAGGAGGTGAAAGATCTCTACAAAGAGAACTACAAAACACTTAGGAAAGAAATCACAGATGACACAAACAAATGGAAAAACATATCATGCTCAGGAATCGGTAGAATCAACATTGTTAAAATGTCCATACTACCCAGGTGATTTACATACTCAATGCAATCCCCATCAAAATACCAACATCATATTTCACACATCTAGAAAAAATAATTCTATGCTTCATTTGGAACCAAAAAAGAGCCTAAATAGCCAATGCAATAAGCAAAAAGAACAAATCTGGAGGCATCACATTACCAGACTTCAAACTATGCTACAAGGCTATAGTAACCAAAACAGCATGGTACTGGCACAAAAATAGAGACATAGACCACTGGAACAGAACAGACAACCCAGATATAAAACCATACACATACAGCCAACTGATCTTTGACAAAGCAGACAACAATATACACTGGGGAAAAAAGCCCTATTCAATAAATGATGCTGGGAGAATTAGATAGCCAAATGCAGAAGAATTCAACAGGATCCATATCTCTCTCTACTCACAAAAATTAATTCAAGATAGAAAAAAGACTTAAATGTAAGACATGAAACCATAAGAATTGTAGAAGAAAATTGTTGGAAAAACTCTTCTAGATATCAGGCTAAACAAAGAATTTTTGAAGAAGACCCCAATGGCAATCACAGCAACCACAAAAATAAATAAATGAGACTTGATTAAATTAAAAAGCTCTGCATCACTAAAAATAATCAACAGATCAAATAGACAACCTTTAGAATGGGAGAAAATATTCACAAGCTATACATCTGATCAGGGGCTAATAACCAGAATCTACAAAGACTGAAGTAAATCAGCAAGAAAAAGTGAGTAAGAAACATAAACAGAAGCTTTTCAAAAGAAGATAGATAAATGGCCAATAAGCATATGAAAAAATGCTCAATGTCACTAATCATCAGGTAAATGCAAATTAAAACCACAATATCACCTTACCCCAGTTAGAATGGCTTTTACTAAAAAGTACAAAAAGAATAGATGCTGGTTTGGATGCTGAGAAAAAAGAACACTTACACACTGTTGGTGGGACTGCAAATTAGTACAACCTCTATGTAAAACAGTATGGAAATTCTTCAAAGAACTAAAAGTAGACCTACCATCTGATCCAGCAATTGCACTACTAGGTATTTACCCAAAGGAAAAGAAGTCATTTTTGTCAAAAAGACACCTACATTAGAATGTTTATTGCAGTGCAATTCACAATTGCAAAGATGTGGAATCAACCCAATTGCCCATCTAACAAAATGTGGTATATGTACACCATGGAATACTGCTCAGCCACGAAGAAGGGTGAATTAAGGCCTTTTGCAACAATTTAGATGGAACTGGAGACCATTATCCTACTTGAAGTATCTAAAAAATGGAAAAAGAAACACCACATGTGCTTACTATTAAATTGGGACTAACTGACAAGCACACGTGTGCACAGAGGGAAGTAAAACTCAGTGGAAATCAAGCAGTGGGGAGGGAAGTGGGGGATGGGCAAAAACCTAACGAGTACCATGAACACTATCTGGGTGATGGGCACCCTTATAACCCTGACTCGAGCATAACAAAAGTAATCCATGTAACCAAAAACATTTGTACTCCTGTAATATTTTGGAATAAAAAGAAAGAAAGAAAGAAAGAAAAAAAATATAGAGAGCTTCAGAGAAGGAAATTAGCAATTAACTCCCCCGGTTTTATCAGTTTTTTTTCTACCTATATTTTTCTATCATTCCTAAAATATGTATTTAAATAAAGTATGCATTTCCATCATTTAAGAAATAACTAAATAAGTAAACAAAAAGAAATACGAGTATCATCTTGTTAGGGAGCTCTGTAGGGAGAGCAGTGTTTCTCAAAGTATTGCATGGGGCCTATCTGCTCTGGTGTTAGCTGCTTGTTTAAAGTGCAGGTTTCTGAATCCTTATTCAAACCCTTCTGAATCAAAATCTCTGAGGGGTCTTAATTTTTAATAACCTATTCATGAAATTGTTTGCATTAACAATGAAAATCTTGGAAAGATGATTTCTGAAACCTTTACTCCTTAATTTCCAAAATGGTGGTACTTAGCCTACCAAATCTCTGCTGAGAACTTGTGATGTGTTCTATACTAGATGAGGAGTGCCAGGTTTGGCTCAGCTGGCATTTATGGAGTGTCTACCATAGGTTAGACACCCTTGCCAAGTGCCAGGGTGGCAATGCCAATACATGTCAAGAGTCTCCTTAGAGCAACAGACATGTAAAAGGCAAGGTGAAGATGCATTTTATTATGGTAAGTGCAAATACAGGATTAGCATAGAGGCCAGAGGAATACCAGGAGAGAGGTTTCCCCAGCCTAAGAGGGGTGGAGAGTGTGGGCAGGAAGGGCTTCTTGGAAGAGCCAATATCTGACCTGCAAGGGTTATATCACCTGTAGTTTTTTCAGCACCTCCCACTGTTCTGAGCTCATTGTTCCCTCCTAAATAAACACTCATCTACCATCTCATTTATGGAGTAAAATTCCATCTTTGATTTTTTGTGTACATATTTTAACTTGTTCTTCTCTTGTTCCCACTCCATTTTTTCCTGTTTTCTGCCCACCCAGTGTTGTATATACACCCACACTTGCATTTAAGACCTGTGAAAACAGGACAATTGACTTCAGTTTTGTATCCAACTCAGTGCCTTGAAAATAGTAAGTACTTCATAAATATTCATTAAATTGAATATATTTGCTGCATCATTTCTTGAAGTACTTCCTTGATAGCCAGGAGCTCTGCCTGTATATTAAAGATTTTGCAACACTCTCCCTCTTATATAAACATATCCAGAAGCTAATAAGCCAAAGATATGGTTATTCATCTCAAGAGTCAAGAATGACTCATGAGTCTCTAACAATCAGTGACAAGACTCTAAGGAAGTGGAGGACAAGCACTGACTTCAGTTCAGCAAACATGAATGCAGCAGCCACCCCCGCCCATCCTGTACTGTGCAAGGGTAGGTCAGATTAGGTTTCTCTTTAGCATTTCTTACTTCTCAAGTTATATTCTTTTTTATAGCATAATGCAGTTTTTCTTCAACTGTCTTCATTAAATTTGAAGTCTGTGAGTATAGGGACTATCCATCTTGTTCACTGTCACCCTGGGTGCCCCTTGCAGATGAAGGTCACCATGGTGTTGCCAATAGTGTGCTAGCATCAGTAGTGCACATTTTGCACATTCATTGACTTCATAGTAACAAAATAGGTAACATCTGTTCTCTCTACTCTTAGATAGAGGCATGGATGGTCATATGTTTGGTGAATGAATGAATAAATGTTGGGGAATAAAAATATGGGGAAACCCATGTGTTGCCCTAAAGACTGTTACACTTGGGGTGGTATAGAGGGGAAGAGAAAACAATATGAAATGGTAGTTAACTAAGTACTACACGGTGCTGAGAGGTTAAAACCTCTGTAGCCTTTCAGATGAGCAAAGAGAGCGCTAAGAACTGCTGGGATAAAAACAAAAACAAAGTTACTCTAATTTGAGGCTCCACTCTTCCTAGATGTGATGATTTGAGCCAGTTGTGTGTGCGTTTGTGTGTGTGTGTGTGCACGTGTATGCATGCAGTGATTAGACACTGCATTTCACGTGTATGTGGATGAATTATGCATTTCTTCTCTCCTTTCTCTAATCTAGGTTAGCCGAAATTTGACAACCATTTAGCAATGCCTCTGATGAATGTCTTCAAGCTGAATATCCAGAAATTGTCCGACTTGCAGTCTACTTGGAATCAACTGCGTCACTGGAAGGGAATAAGCAACTGGATAATGGAGAAAAAAAAATTAATTCGACTGTGATTTTTTTAAAAAAACTTAGTTTTTCCCTCATAATTGTAATAGTCTCATGAAAATAATATTAATTTGCGTTTCCTTCGCAAACACTAGCAGTTGAAAGGGAAAGGCCTGGGGAACGTGAGAGATCACCTGGAGTAAACACTCCCCTATTATTCCCTACAGCAGTGGTTCGCAGACATTAATTGTCATTAGAGAATTCTGCCAGGAACTTGTAACAGGGCAGATTCCTGGGCCTGCCCGCCTGAATGGCTTTAATCGAACAATGAAAGCAAGTTTGTGTAATCGATACCAACTTGAATATGATTAAATGCAGTTTGTACATAAAATATAATGTTGCAAAAGTTCATTATCCCCCCAAAAGGAGTGAGTCAATATTAGGTGCTAACAGTGAGTGATGGTTGATAGAAAATGGGCAGAAGAGCGTCATTTTCTGGAAGGTATATTCTTCTTTTGAACCGTTTTCTTTACCAAGTTTTTAGCTTCTTGGGGCTCATGATTCGTTTCATTCAAATTGCAATTAAAATAAAGATGTAATACAGGAAATGCTTTAAGGGCAAAATAAAGGCAAAACACCAGAGTGCTTTGAAATGCATGAAAATGGTGCAGGTGTACGACTGACTGCAGGGTTGTAGATGGTGCTCTTTTTCCATCCCTCTCACTCGGCGTTGTTCACAAAGCACATACAGCCTGCAATTCAGATTTGCTCCATGTGGCATTCTCTGACTAGAAATTCTGTATGTAGAAAATTTTCTTTGCTTAAAATGGCAACCCCAAAATACCACTTTTTATATCATTTGTATCTAGTGCATTTGGGGTTGAAAGAAATTTTACTAA
>NW_012148396.1:2130439-2135041 GCF_000956105.1 Propithecus coquereli | reverse complement strand
AAGTCTAAAAGCAAGATGTCAGCAGAATTGTTATCCTTCTGGAGGCTTCAGGGAAGAATCTGCTTTTTTGCCTTTTTCAGCTTCCCATGGCTGCCTGTATTCCTCGGCTCGTGGCCCCTTCCTCCATGTTTAAAGCACACACTCCAATCCCTTACTTCATCATCACATCCTCTCCTCTTCTGCAGTCAAATCTCCCCCTGCCACCTTTCTTTAATGGACACTTGAAATTACATTTAAGGCCCACTCTGATAACCCGAGGTAATCTCCCCATGTAGGATCATTGACTTAATCACTTGCACAGAGCCCCCTTTGCCATATTAGGTAACATTTAATCTAATCACAGTTTCCTGTGATTAGAACCTGGGTATCTTCAGGGACCATTAGTAAGCCTACCACGGTCATATTCAAAATAGATTTGTGCAATGATTTAGTAGGTCTGGGATATGTTCCACACATTTGCCTTTTTAATAAGAGATCAGAAGAAGGTGACCCTCAGTTTGCACCCATACAATGCTTTAAAGAGGGGTTTGTTGGAGAACTAAATGTACAGAGAGCCTTCCATTTGGTCCCTATAAGGAGAGCTTCCATGGGCAATTGCTGTGTGTCCTGTGTCTGTGTTGCACACATTTTTCTGCAGGGTCACTTGATTTAAATGTCTTTTAAAGTAAGATGCTGAAATAATAATAATTGTTTATATGCAATAACAATTTATTGTGTACAAGGATCTTTTCTCCATCCTCTGGGGAGGGGAGAAGAGCTAGATATGGAGTTAATAATTGATCATGCCTGCATGATGGAGCCTTCATAAGAATTCCTAAGCTATGGGATTTGAAGAGCTTCCAGTTTGGTGAACACATCCACATGCTGAGAGGGTGGTACACCCCAACTCCACAGGGGCAGAACCCTTCTAGATCTCACTTCATCTGCATGTTCATTTATATCCTTTATAATATCCCTTATCATAAAACTTGTAAATGTAAATGAAGTGTTTCCTTGAATTCTGTGAGCCATTATAGCAAATTATTGAACCTGCGGAGGGAGCTGTGGCGAGCCTCAATTTGCTGCCGAGTCAGACAGAAGTGTGGGTAACTGGGTAACTACTTGCGACTGGCATCAGAAGTGGAGGACAGTCTTGTGGAACTGAGCTCTTTACCTGTGGGATCTGTGCAAACTCCAGGTAGTTAGTGCCGAAATGGAATTAAATTTTAGGACACCTAGTCGATGTCTACAGAGAATTGGAAAATTGCTTGGTGTGGAAAATGCACACGTTTGGTGTCAGAAGCATTTTAAGTAGAGAAACACAATTTTCCTTTAGTATTTAAGATTCACTTAAAGCCTTCTGAAGAGGCATAATCCTAAGACAAAAAGAATATGGGCTTTGGGGAGACACAAAGCTAGGAGTGAATCCTGCTCCCCACTTATTTGGTGACATTTGAGACTTAGTTGCTTTAACTATAAAACAGACACAAAAATTCCTACTTTACAGAGTTTCATTGAGAATTATTGATAATGTATTTTTTGGGAAATGGCTTTAACCTCCTCCCCATAAGCACAAACTTAGCACCTTAAAACAGCAAATTTACTATCTCACGGTTCTGTGAGTCAGCAGTCTGGACGCAGCTCGGTTGCATCCTCTGTGAGGCTGCAGTCAAGGTCAACCAGGACTAGGTTCTCATCATCTAAAGGCTCAACCAGGGAAGGATGCACTTCCAAGCACACACAGTCATTAGAATTCAGTTCTTCTGACCCAATGGCTGAGGCCTTCCCCAGTGGAGCCTTCAGATGAGAGCCCATCCCTGGACAGTGCCTTGTTTTGCAGCTTTGCAGAGGCCCCAGTTAAACTGTGGTCCCAACCCACAGAAACTGTGAGATAATAAATGTTTTCTAAGCTACTAGGCTGTGCTGATATTGTTACACGACAATAGATAATGAACACAATATCCATGAATCCTCCATGAAGTTACTTCGTGAAGGGTGCTGCTGTGAAAAATGGTTTTAGGACTTGTCCCCTAGCAGTGACCACCAGACAGATGACCGCTCTGGAGCCCCACCACCTGGAGCAGCTATTATGACCTTGATCTTCTGCAGACCCACCTGTGACAGACTGCTAATGTACCTCGAGCCAGGAAGACAGTGCATCCCTGGATGCCATCACTCTGCCAGTGGCCAGCCTGAAGCCTCTGAGGGTCCTATTTGTGTTTGAAGCCCTCACAGCAGGCAACATGGGTATAAAGAAACTTGCCTGAAGGACACAAGAAATTCCCAATGATCTGGAAGTTTGTAACTTTGCTGAAGTTTATAGTAATAATCAGAATATGATAGTATGTGTGCATTTGATTCTACAGTTTCACTTATTAACTCATTTAGTAAATACATATTTGGTCCAACCATGTGCCAGGAACCGGTCTAGCCCCTGGAGACATGACAGTGGAGAAAGATGAGATTCCTACACTTATGAGACATCATGTTTATGCAGACTTCTTTAACTCTGTGAAATAGGCAAAACAGCCATTAAAAAAAAAGCAAAAACTTTTATTGTTAAAATACCAAAAATACAGAAAATGATGCAAGACAAATACGTAACTTAATACATTATTAAAAGGCAAATGCCCTATTTTGGTCTGTTTTGTGTTGCTACAACGGAATGCCATAGACTGGGTAATTTATAAGGAAAAGAAATGTGTTTATCATATTTCTGGGGTCTGGGAAGTCCAATGACAAGGTGTCGGATGTGGCAAGGGCCTTCCTGCTGCCTTATCCCACGGTTGAAGGTAAGAGGGTGAGGGAGAGAGGAAGGGGGCTGAACTCATCCTTCTATCAGGAACCCACTCCTGTGAAAACTAACCCAATCCCATAATAACAGTATTAATCTGTTCATGAGATCAGAGACCTCATGATTTAATTACCTCTTAAAGACGTCACCTCTCAACACTGTTGCATTGGGGATTAAATTTCCAATGCACGAACTTGGGGGAACATATTCAAACCAAAAAAGCATGTCTTTTTTAAGAACAAACATTAAAATAGAAAGACAAAATCTTGCTAGCTATACCAGGAGCCCTCCAAGTGCCCCTCCCAACTCTCCCACTCTCAGAATAACCACTCTCCTGATTTTATGATAATCACCTCTGTACCTTGCTTTGTAATTTTTTTTTTTTTACCATTGTACATTCCTAAATACTATAGTATAGCTCTACCTGTTTTTGTTTGTTTGTTTAATATGTCTTTGGGGTCTCTTTTAATGCAGAGATTCTTCCTCCAACGTCCATCCCTCCCTGACCTTTCAAGTTTGTTTCTTGTGAAAACTGGATCATTTGTCTTGCAGAGTTTACTCAATTGAAATTTTGTCGATTGCATTCCTGTGGTAAAGTTTAATGTTTCCCTCAGTCTTCTGTATTTCCTGCCAACTGCTGGTAGATTATAGAGGCTTAATCATTTTTAGTTTTGAGCTTTATGAGAAACTACTACTTCATGGGTGGTGTCATAGTCTTTGGACATAATATCTTTTTGTGTTGTCAGCAGCTATTTCTGCTCAATGCTTAGATTTTTAAATTTTTAGGGGTTAAATAATGGTGATATTCCAATTTCATCATGTCATCATTTATTGGTTTGTACAGAGAAACATCTGCCATGTGATCACACAGTGGTTCAGTTTTTATAGAAAAGGAAGGATGAATGCTAAAGTTTTTTCCTTTATTTATGAATTTTCAAAGAAAGGAGGTAGTTTATTCTTTCAAAGGTGCCAGGATGCTATGCATCATCATCATTATATATATATATATGAAGAAACTATGTTTCATATACAGATTTGCTCAGAAATCATACCTTCCAGCTCCCAAACTCTATGTACTTTGTATCTCACCAAGATGGTGAAAAGATTGGGAAAGTAAATTAAATGTTGAAAAAATACACAGAGAATAACTCAATTTTTAAAATTCACCTTGCATTTATTTTTTAATAGCATATTACCTGTAAGAACTGAGCCAGATACAGATGTACTAATATCTGGTGCTTGCCCTCAAGAAACTTGGTCTCTAATAGGGAGAACAAAGCATCACCTAAAGCGAGAAGGGTAAGTACCACAAGACCAGTACTGACAGGAGGTGCTGAAGGAGGACAGAGGTTTCCCACTAACCCACTGCCATAGTCAGCACGGGCTGCTAGAATAAAGTACCGTAGTTTCCTTGGCGTAAGTAACACACATTTATTTCTCACAGTTCTGAAGGCTGGGAAGTTCAAGATCAAAGCGCTGGCTAGTTCATTGTCTGGTGAAGGCCATTTTCCTGGTTTGCAGATAGCCGTCTTCTGGTTGTATCTTCACATATCAGAGAGAGAGAGCCAGTGTCTCTTCCTCTTTTTATAGGGATGTGATCCCATTCATGGGGCCCACCTTCATGGCCTAATCATTTTCCAAAGCCCCACCTCCAAATGCTGTCACATTGGAGATTGCGGCTTCAACATAGAAATTTGGGGAGGCACATTCAGTACATAATACTCACACAAAATGTCCACCCAATACATGGTAGAGATTCAATACTTGCTGAATTGAACGTCACAGGTTTTTTTTTTTTTTTTTTTGAGACAGAGTCTCACTCTTTTGCC
>NW_012148396.1:2118993-2130258 GCF_000956105.1 Propithecus coquereli | reverse complement strand
TCTTGCTCAGGCTCGAACTCCTGAGCTCAAACAATCCGCCCGCCTCGGCCTCCCAGAGTGCTAGGATTACAGGCGTGAGCCACCGCGCCCGGCCTGAACGTCACAGTTTTGACTTGTAGGTCTTCTAAAGACTTTCATTAGAGATATTATTATGTTGCTTTAGGAACTACAAATAATTTATACTTGTTGTAGCTCATTCATCCATCCATAACTCAGTCAATCACTACAATTATTGATCACCTGATAATTACCTGGCACTTGCCAGGAACCAGGAATTTTTTTAAATGAAGGAAATAATACGATCCTATTCTCAAGGAGCAGATGTCACGGCAGACTGAGAACTGGCTGAGCATGTAATTGCAAGTGTCAAATATACTTAAGAGCCAAAAAATGCATTTCCTTGAAAACATTTACTAAGTCAGAATTTTCAGTAATTTAGATGAATTCTTTTCCTGGGTTTACAGGAATTGTGGTATTGTATTCTCTTCTTGAGAACAGAAGGAGATTAAGCATGAAAGAAAAAGAAAAGTATCAAAAGCAGGAAGAGAGGAAAAGAAAATAGAAGAAATGATCATAGTGGCAATAAGTGAACAGTGATAGGAAATACAGTCATTGAGGAACTTACCCTGTCTGTACCCAATCTTGCCCTGTAAATTTCACATTGCAAGTTCTATTAAACTGCGTAACAACCCTTCTAGGCAGGTGCGATGGTTAATTTTATGTGTCAGCTTGGATATACGCTGGTGCCCAATTATTTAGTTAAACACTAGATGTTGTTATGAAGGTTTTTTTGTAGATGTGATTAATGTTTACAAACAGTTGATGTTAAATAAAACAGATTGCCCTCCATAATGTGGGTGGGCCTCATCCAATCAGTTGAAAGCCATAAGAACAAACATTGAGGTTTAACAAAGAAAAGTGAATTCTGCCTCCAGACTACAATGTAAACATTTTGCCTGAGTTTCCAGCCTGTGGACTCAAATCTATAACATCATCTCTTCCCTGAATCTCCAGGCTGCCAGATTGCTCTACTGATTTTGGATTTGGCAGCCCCCACATTGTGTAAGTCAGTTCCTTAAAATCTCTCTCTCTTTCTCTCTCGCCTCAATATATATATATATATATTAGTCAAGGTTCTGCAGAGAAACAGAACCAAAAGGATATATGATATAATATAGATATATGTATATTATATGTGTAATATACATAAAGCATATATTTGTAATACATTATATTAGAACCAATGGGATATGTGATATATTATAAATGTATCATATATATCCCACTGGTTTTGTGTCTTTGGAGAATCATGATTAATATAGCAGGCATGATAATTGCCATTTTGTATATCTAATAATAGATAACCTTAGAGAGGTTTAATAACTTTTCCAAGGGGGTAAGTGAGAGATTCAGGTTTCAAAGCCTGGTCTGTCTGACCCACAGGCCTTGCTCTTCCACTATTGATTGCTCCTGAGGTTACATGAGAGGGACCTGGTGCCATGAAGATCAAACACTGCACAAGTCACTCTTGCCAGAAATGGTTAACTTAGGAGAGTGTTTTCCATGAGGCAAAAGATGACATAAAAATGGCCATCTTTCAGGGACAATTGTGCCCTTTACCTTTTGTCTTGTAACTCAAGGTTCTCAAATCAAGTTTCTCAGAGATTTGGCATGAACAAGATGCAAAGTAAGACAGGAATCATTTCACGTTGTCTGGCCTGCTCTAGGACCTCTGCTTGTAAGGCTTATGCAGCTACAGCAGCTCATAAAGAGAGTTGCCATTTTGATGGAGCATCTAGTATGTGCCGGAGGCTTTATCTTCCTTGTCTGCAATCTTCACCATAGTCTGACCGAGGATCAGTCTTGGTTTAGGTCAGCTGCTGCAATAGGCAAACCCACGTACCATCTGATGGGGCCAGATAGCCCTCCTTCATCTGTAACCGTGCCGACGGCCATATGTGGCCTCCAAGCTTGCCTGGTGTGCCCTCTCGTAACAGATTCAGACTGGGGAGTGTCATGTCCCTTTCCTTATAGGGTTGGTCACATGACCCCACCTTTGTAAGGCAGTGGGGAAAGTAGGTAAGCACATGGATCTCTGAAGAGCTTTAGCAGTTCTTCCACCCCCACCCCCATTTTAAAGATGAGGCAGGCAATCTCAGCAAGGATGCATAGCTTGCCCTAAGTCATACAATTCAGAAAAGGTGGAGCTGGGCTTTTCACCCCAGGTGTCTAAGGCTTCTATGCCACTTCTGCCCTTCCTCTACACCTTCACAGCAATGATTGTCCAAGCAGATATCTACTGTAGTTATCGCAAAACAGCTCAGATGCAAAGTGATCTGCCTGTGCTGCAGGGGCTGCCAACCACCACCCCCAGAAGGAATCCCAATATTGCTCACATGATGCAGCAGACACAGACACCTGCCAACTTGGCATACTTTGTATCAATGCCACATTTCCCTACCAGGCCTTGATGAAGGTCTGATCATGCATTTTTTAAAAAAAATCTATCCCACTGTGCTGACTGTATCCCCTCCATCTGTCCCATGCTGGGTGAAATCTGCTACAGCTGCAAGCTACACCTGCTAGAGAGCCAGACAGGGTACCTTGGGAGTGGGGGGCAATTTAGCAGGTGGATGCTAAAAGCTGGCAACCATTTTACAAAAATTTTCTAATCTTTTTGTAGCCTTAAATTAAATTTTAAGAAAAGAAAAGAAAATGCAAGGGAAAACAAAGCCTAGTGTATGAGGACTTGCATTTTCAATGCAAAATTGTTCATTTGCATTGTGGAGAGAGCAGGCGCCCCCATCCTCCAGCCCAATCCAAACTGAAACAGCATACCTTTGTGTGGGTGAAGCTCATGTTCAGGCTGCAAGTGATCTGCTGTGGGGGAGATAGCTGAAACGTAATGCCAGCAATTCCATTTTATTCTCTTTTTCTTCTTATTTTTTTTTTCAGTAAAAGAAAAAAAATCAAGACCCACATTCTAGAGCCTTCCACCTTCCCCATCTTCCTTGTTTCTTCTCCTCCTTTGAACACTAGCATAACAGTGCGGCATGATTCTCCAGCTCTGGGGTCAGACTGGACCTGTGGCTAGGCTGTGACCCAGCTGCTTAACTGCTGCGTCACTTTGGATAAGCTATTTCACCTTTCTAAGCCTTAACTGCCTGATCTTCAAAATGAGATAAATATATTACTTAATTCATAGCATTTTTATGAGAATGAAATGAGTCCATACAAGGAAAGTGCTTAACACTTAACAGAGTGCTGTATTCATAGTGAGCTCTTCCAAAGCAGGAGCTGCCATTGTTATTATTATTATAATTATGATTTTTATCATTGTAGTAGCGGCGGTAACAGTTGTAGTTGTTATTCATGACTTCTGGGACACTGGGAATTTTTCAGTTACTGGGTGAGAAGGTAGAAGGGAGACACTAGCTGTGGGCTGAGGTTTGGCCAAGGCTGTGTTAATCCAGCTGAATATATACTTCTTTCAATATTTAACACAAAGCGGAGTGGTTACAAAAGCAAAAGCATGGATTTTGAAGTCAGACAGACCTATAGACACAGACATAGACATAGACATAGACTTCTGGCTGTTCTGCCATTCCTAGCTTTGCAATATTGGACCTACCACCCAGCTTCTTTAAACCTCAATTTTCTCATCTATAAAACAAGCATGGTTTCATGTCTGTGGCCTTCTCTGAAGTGCCAGCTACAGTATGGAAGCATCGTATAACCTTATTGTCATAGAAAACACCAAATAAGAGAAAGTGAGCATATATAGTGGCATGCGAAAGGGTTGACTTTAAGAATAATTTCTTTAATTCAATTTCCTTTATTTTGAAAGTGACTCATCATCATTTTATTTACACAGAAAAGAGAAAATTCAAATAAGCAAAGAGAAAGAATTACCCATCATCCCTCAACTCAAGGGCGGTCACTGCCAACATCTTGGTGTTCATCCAGGAAAAGGGTCTTGGTTGTGAGGTTGATGAGATTTGAAAGCAGGCCTCCTAGAGAGAAGAACTTTGGGCAAAGGAGCATCCACCATCTGGGGTCAATCATGTGGCCACTGCCCTGTTGGAAGTGGGGGGCTCTAGCAGATGACAGGTCGAGCCCCCTGCTAGGATTTATTGCAAGAGAAGTGCCATCAGCTGTCACACTGTGCCAGTGTCATCCTACTCCCACCCCCAACATGGGGGCAAGATGGACACGCAATGAAAGTTAGTTTTAAATACACTTTATCAAACAGGAAGCAGGACATAAACAAAAATCAAGTGCATTCGGTGTATCTCCCTCCCTCCCTTCCTTCCTTTTCTCTTTCATCTCTCAGTCCCTGTGTTAGTTCTGGGGACCCTGGAGCTCAGGGGCTCACAGTCTGAAGAGCGAGGTAGACAAAGAGGTAGTGACATCAGTGTGACAGGCAATTAGATGTAGGGGACTCAAGGTAGCCATTTCCACCCATGCCTGGATGATAGGCAGACAGAGAGGCTTCCCAGGCATCCTCTGTACCTCCTGCGTGGAGCTGAGCCTGCTGGTCTAGGTCCAGTGTTTGTCTTTCCTCATGACTACAAGCTCCAGGAGGGCAGAGACCACTTCAGTCGTGCTCGTCACTCTGTCTCCAGTGCCTCTGGGGAGGTGCTCAGTAAATGTTGACCAGACGGATGCCACTGAAAAAATACATGAGCAGGGTGGTGGTTTGTAGAGAACAGCTGCTGTCTTATTCTGCATCCCAGTGCTATAGTTTGAATGTTTGTCTCCTCCAAAACTTGTGTTGAAATTTAATTGCCATTGTAGCAGTATTAAGAGGTGGGATGCTTAAGGGGGTTTAGACCTGAGGACTCCATCCTCAGGGTGGAATTAGTCATAATAAAAGGGCAAGTTGGACCCCCTCTTGCTTTTTCTTACCCTTCCACCTTGCTCCATAGATGACAGAGCAAGAAGGTCCTTGAAAGATCCTAGCCCCTCGATCCTGGACTTTCCAGCTTTCAGAACTAGGAGCCTATAAATGCCTGTTCATTATACATCACCCAGTCTATAGTGTTCTGTCTGGCAGCACAAAACAAACAATGACACTCAGTGTCCCTTCCTTCCCTATTCTGGTTCCTACAACACCCCTTTCTTTGGGCAATTACCCCTCTCTCAGTCCCTGGGTTTTAGTGGAGCTACTGATCTCAAACTCAGACCCCAAACCCTGGAGACAACAGAGGCATGAGACACAAGCTTGGCCAGTCGGATTCTCTTTCCCCCAGGGACAGAAGGTGGTGGGAGGAAGGCCATGAGTAAGCCCTGGAATTGGGTGCTGCCTCACTCCTGCTGCTGGCTTCCCCAAAGCCTGGTTGCCTGGTCTTTCAGGGAATCTCTGAGGAATCTAAGCGCTTTTCCAATAGGTTGCTTCTTTTAATTTAATTTAGTCAGAACACTAAACTTATCTTGCTTGCTATAAAAAAGAAAAAAAAAGAAATACAAGGGCTGTCCAGAAATTATCCAGCCTTTGTTCACATAACGAGGCTAGTTGCATGGCTGTATACTTTCTGGACAGCCCTTGTATGTATATATATCTAGTATATTCCTTTTTCTTTAAAAATTTTCATTGAGATGAAATTCACATAACATAACACTAACCACTCAAAAATGTACAATTCAGTGGCATCCAGCACAGATACAGTGTCATGCGCCATTACCTCTCTCAAGTTCCAAAACATCGTCAGCACCTGAAAAGAACACCCCCCCATTAAGCAGTCACTCTCCAGTCCTTCCTCCCCCACCCCCAGCAACCCCTAGTCTGCTATCTGTCTCTGTGGATTTATCTATTCTGGATATTTCATATCATTGGAATCATACAATATGTGACCTTTCGTGTCTGGTTTCTGTCCCTCAACATAATGTTTTTAAGGTTTACCCACGCCCTAGCACGTACCAGCACTTCATTCCTTTTTATGGCCGAAGGACATTCCATTGTAGGGATAAACCACATGTAATTTATTCTTTCATTCGCTGATGGACATGTGGGCTGTTTCTACCTTTTGGCTATTGTGAACAGTTCTGAAATGCTCTTGAAGAAGTATGAGTTTGGCAGGTAAAGAAAACGGAAAAGGACATTTAAAGAAAAGGGAACAGTTTATTCCAGGGCAGAGAAATTTTCCTACCTGGCCTCGACTTTTACCACTCTCTTCCAGGCTGCAGTCCGATCTCTGCACAGCAACTAGAATGATCTTCCTAAAGTGTACATCGGGTCTCTTCACTTCCCTGCTAAATACGCTCCAACCCTCTACATTTCCTCTTGCTCACTGTGCCAAGGCCACAACACTGTCCTCTTTTCTGTTCCTACAGTGCACCAAGCTCAGCTCCACCTCAGGGCATTTGAACCTGCGGGACGTCCTGGTGGAAACACTCTTCTCCCTGAACTGCTCAAGGCCAGCTTCCTCTTACCATGCAAACGCTACCTCCCCAGAGAGGCTGTTTCTACCACCTTTGGGACATTCACCCTCACCACCCCTGTCATTCAACTATCTCATTATCAGAAATTACCCTTCTGGTTCACTTGCAGCGTGATTTTTGTTAGTGTGATTTGGTTTTTGCTTGTGGTTTCTCTCTGCTCTTCCCTCTTTTCTTCACCAGAACAGAAGACCCAACAAATAAGTCGCCTAATGCCCAGAATAGTGCCTGGCATATAGACAATACTCAATAAACAATTGTTTACGAGCACATGGCAGGCATGGCCCACTGGAGAACTGGCAGGGAATGTGTTGTGTCTAGTGCAGAGAAAGAGAGCTTCAGGTGTACAGAGTGTGGTACAAATGTCAACGGTGTCCAGATTTTCCAGGATGCCCTCATTATACCAGGCTTATCCTAATTTAGTTTTAGAAATTCTCTGATGTGATTATTTTATAGCAGGGGTGCCCAACCTATGGTGAATTGTATAATTATTTCGTTAAATATTACAACATAATACTAATAGAAATAAATGTAATGCACTTGAATCATCCGCTTGAATCATCCTGAAACCACCCCCACCCCCATCCAGTCTGTGGAAAACGGTCCCTGGAGCCAAAAATGTTGGGGACTGCTGTTTTATAGCACTGACGGGAACTGAAATCTTGCCTACTATTTCTGTCTCAAAGTCAGCATAAAAACTCTCAGAAAGTTGTTCCCGAGAGGCAGCTTTGCAATGGAGAGGCAGCACCATTGTTGGGAGGAGTGAGAAGACCTGTGTTCTCCTTCAGTGCTGTGTGACTTTGGGCAAATCACCTAACTTCTCTGAAGTTCAGTTTTCTCATCCACATTGTATTGTGCTGTGAGGTTGGTAGGGATTATTACTCTCATTTGACAGGTGAGGATCCAAGAGGGTAAGTTTCTTGCCCGAGGTCACTTTTCAACCACTGGAGGAGCCAAGATCCAAGGCCAGGACATTCTCTGCTTACACTTACCTGCTTGCACTTATATAGTTTATAATTATTTTAAATAATTATAAACTATAAGCACATACATTCTGTATTCTCTCTCATACTCATTGTATCACTGGACCTGAAGGCAGGATTGGTGTCCTCCTTGCTTCTTGTTATTGCTACTATTGGATAATTGTTCCTCTCTCCCTGCCTGAAACCTCCAGTTTTGGAGCTCATGATACCAGACTGCACCATCTGCTGCCACATCATGGTGTAGTCAACTACCATCTCCTTATTTCGTGAAAGCTTTAGAACCTCTGTCATTGTCACTCTCTCCAGCACAACTCCTGTCATTCTTCTTGCTGATCTCAACAATATTCTGGTCCATCAGTTTTTTCTTTTGGGATATGTATTTTTTAAAAATAGCTTAATTGAGTTATCATTTACATATGATAACATTTACTTGTTTCAAGTGTACAATTCAATGACTTTTAGATTTACGAAGTTACGCAACCATTGCTACATTCCAATTTTAGAGCATTCACGTTACCCTGAAAAGACCCCTCCTGCCATTTGCAGTCACTCCTCATTCCCGTCCCTGAGCCCCAGGCAACCACCAGTCTACTTTCCGTCTCTGTAGATTTGCCTATTCTGGACATTTCATATAAATATGTGGTCTCGTATCTGACTTCTTTCATAATGTTTTTAAGGTTCACCCATGTCGTACCATAAATCACTACTTCATTCATTTTTATAGTAGAATAATATTCTGCTATGTGGATATACCACATTTGTTTATCCATTCACCCATTGATGGACATTTGAGTTGTTTCAACTCTTTGGTTATTATGAAAAATGCTGGTATGAAATTCGCATGCAAGACTTTGTGGAGACATATATTTTAATTTCTTTTGGATAGCTACCTAGAAATGGATTTGCTAGATCAAATTTATGTTTAACTTTTTAAGAAAATGCCAAACTGTTTTTCCAAGTGGGTGTACCATTTTATATTCTCACCAGTAGTGCATGAGTATCAAGTTTCTCCATATCCTCTCCAATGCTTGACAATGTCTATCTTTTTTATTATAGCCAGCTCTGCGTGGTGTGAAGTGGTATTTCATTGTGGTTTTGATTTGTATTTTGCTGGTGGCTAACGGGGTTGAGTAACTCTTCATATGCTTCTGATCTGGACACCCACTTTCTTTACTTCTTTTCTGCTTATAATCTTGTCTTCCACTCTAAATTAGGCATATACTCTCACAGTCAAACCCTGGACCTTGTCATTACCAGTAACTGTACCTTCCCCATACTATCAATGTTGAACATTCCATTCTTAACCATCACCATCTTTCCAGCTCACTCCCTTTCCACCTCCAACAATTTTCAACTACTGGGATCAATTCTATTTTCACTCGTCCTCTATCATGTCTTCATTTTGTTTTTATTCAGCTTAGTTTCTGTGGCTATCATTAAAATCATTCCCATGTACCTCTCTACATTCATTGTGCTTTCCTAATAAAACTATATAATTCTGGTGGAATCTAACACTATATCTATTATGCAACTTCACCCCACACTGAACATGGCTTGAGAAAAAACACATATCCAAGTCTTTCTTTAAATTCATAACCATGAGCCACAAAATGTGTTTGGTGGTGCATGGCAATCATCTTACCTAGTCCTATTTATTCATTTTAGCATTCCCCGGGAGACTATCTCATACCTTGTCCTTTCTCCTCCAACCTTCTGTACATCCTCTCCAAGTACATTCTTAGCTGCTGTCTTTCCTTCCAATTTTACCAAGAAAATAGAAACAATTATGAAGACACAACTAGCTGTTGCTGCCACATATATCCCACCTACGGGCATCTGTTCCTACTCTGCCTTCCTTCCTGTTTCTATGGAAGGAGAGTCTTTGCTGCTGTCTAGGGCCAATTCACCACTCATGCATTGCAGCCCACCCTCTCTTCTCTACTTATGGAAATTGCTCCATGAATTGTCCCTTCTCTCCCACAGCAGCGGCATGCCAGCATGCTGTAAGAATACCCGTCTTAAATAAGAGCCTCTTCGGATTCCACGTCGCTTATAACTACTCCCCTCCTCCATTTCTCTGCTTATTATAACAGCAAAATTCCTTGGTGAATTTGTCCTCTACACTTATTTGTGTCCAATTCTTCTCCTCCAAGTCTTTCTCAAACCCGCCCCATCAGGGTTTCACTCCTACCATCCACCAATGTAGCCCATGTCAAAGATGCCAACAACCTTCAACGTTGTTAAGTCCAACAGTCAATTTTTAGTCCTCATTTGACCTGACCTGCAGCAGTATTTGATATAGTTCATCACTCTTCCTTCTTGAAGCAGTTTTCCTAGTTGGCTTCTTATTTTACCTCATTGGTTTTATGTCTCCTTTGCTAAATCTTCCACATTTTCACCAATGTTGAAATTTGGGGATACGCTAGGCCTCTCCTCTGTCTGCACTCACTCCTAGAGAGGTCTCATCCATGCTCATGAGTGTAAACACCTCTGCAAGCCGTGACTCCTCCATCTACATCTCCAGCCTGGACCTTGCTCCACATGCATGCACCCAACTGCCTTCTCAAAACTTCCACCTGGGGTCTAACACACATCTCAAATTTAGCATATCCAAAACAGAGTCCATAATTCCTACCTCTTCCAAACCTGTCCCTCTGTTGTCTTCACTATCTTATAGTTAACGGCAATGCCATCTTTTTAGTTTTTCAAATAAAAAAATATAGAACTCATCCTTGACTCCTTTATTAGTTCACTAAGGTTGCTGTCACAAAGTACCACAAACTGTTGCCTTAAACAACAGAAATGTATTGTCTCACAGTTCTGAAGAATAGAAGTCTGAGGTTGAGGTGTCGGCAGAGCTGGTTTCTTCTGAGGCCTCTCCCCCTGGCCTGGAGATGGCTGTCCTCCTTCTGTGTCTTTATGTCATCGTCCCTCTTATGTGTCTGTGTCCAAATCCCCTCTCCTTGTGAGGACAGCAGTCATACTGGATTAGGGCACATCCTAACGACCTCACTTTAACCTCCTTACCTCTGTATGAATATATATTTGAGTGGGGAGGACACTAATGAATCCATGACAATACCTCTGACAACCTACATGCATTCTATCAGTGGGATCCTTCAGTTGGGTCCACCTTCAAAATACATCTCAAGTTTGACCCCTGTTTACCAACTTCAGTGTGTTATTATCCCCTCTTGCTTATTAATAATTTACTGCAATTTTCTCTTTAACCAATGTCCCTGCTTCTGACTTATTTTCCTACAGCCTACTGTCAACACAGTAGCCACAGTGATCCTGTTACACCAAAAGTCAAAATATGACATTCCTTTGCTCAAAATCCTCCAATTGCTCCCATCTCCCTCAAGGAAAAGCCAAAGATCTTCTCACAGGCTCCAAGTCTCCACTCGCTGTGGGCCCAGCTCCATCTCTGCCCTCACCCACTGCCCACTCGCTCTTCTCCAACCACATGGGCCTTCCTGGCCCCACTGAGCACGCTCTTCATCGGCCATGTGCACTTGCTGCTCCCCTGCCTGGAACCCTCTCCCCAAGACATCCACACAGTCCACCCTCAAATGTCATCTCCTCCCATATAAGGAAGCAACCCCTCCTCAGCACTCCCATCTCCTTCCTCCGCTTGCTTTTTCCCCCATAGCACTTAGTATGACCTGACATGCTATATATTTACCTATTTATTAGTTTGTTTGCTGTATCTTCCTACTTGAATATAAGCTTCATGAGGGCAGGCGCTCTCTTTTGTTGCTGCTGTTGTTGTTTTGCTATCATTATCTCCAACGCCAAAAAGAGCACTCGGTACCTAGTATGAGTATGTGTACAAACACACACA
>NW_012148396.1:2103274-2116633 GCF_000956105.1 Propithecus coquereli | reverse complement strand
TCTATGGTATTTGCATTTCAAGTGTGAATAAGAGCAGGTGATACTTGTAAGTGCTTCATAGATTCCAAAACCCATTAACAGAGATGTTCTCATTTGATGTTCAATCAGTTCTTAAGATAGCGTTTATTATCATTCCATTTTAAAGAAGAGACAAAGAGCTGTTCAAGGACTTGCTCTAAGTTTCATAGCTCATCAGTTGGAGAACAAGGAACGACCACAGGTCTTGGGCCATGTGCCATGTTTCCCCTCTAATCACATTAGCTGGGCATGAATACCCCCTTATAGCCTGTATAACAGAATATAAAGAACAATTTTTGAGCCAGATTCAAAATCTTCTAGAGGAAACAGGCCACACTATTTTAAATTATCTTGAATTAAAATTGTAAGGAAACTAGCAAAAACACTCTTAGTTCCAACTGCATGCATTAGAATATATATCCATCAGTCTTTTATACAGTACTTTTAAGTGTTTTTGAGTATATTAATAAGGGTTCTGTCAGTTGCAAGTAAGTGACATCTAACTCAAGCTGGCTTAAGAAAAGAAAAATTAGCATCTCATATGTACAAAAAGTCCAGGGTCAACTTTCAGGTACAGCTTGATCCAGATGCACATACTATGACCTCAAGGATCTCTTTGCACCTCTTTGTTCCTTTCTCCCAGATGTTTACTCTATTCTCATTCAGGCTCCTCCCCATAGGCATATAATGGATTCTGTGGTAAACAAGCATACAGTTCATGCAGCGGCTGGAGAGCTGCCAGCAATCTCAGCAGAAAATAAGAGATTCCCTGAGACTTCTAGCAGTAGTTGTAGGTTTAAAGCGCATTGGTGGCCATTGTTTGACTTGTTGGCCATCTTGGGTCATGTTTTTACCCATGAACTGAACACTATGGTTAGAGGAAGGCAGAATTCTCATTGGCCAGACCTTAGATATGGCACCATTCTATAGCCTGGAGGTGGAGTCAGCCATACCCAGAGCCCTGGAGAGCGGAGGGGAAGCCCCTTGCTGAAAATTCAGGGTGCTGTTGCCAGAAGAGGAGAGAAGGGATGTTGGCCAGGCAGAGCCAAAAAATGCCTCTTGTACTGAGTGTAAAATGTTCCCCACTGGAAAACCAGAGATCTAGGCTTTCAGGTTGGGTAATATCTAAGCTGTGAAGAGGAAAGTGCTATGGTTTGAATGTGTCCCCAGAGTTTACGTGTTGGAAACTTAATCCCCAATGCCATGGTGTTGAGAGGTGGGACTTTTAAGAGGCCATCATGTTATGAGGGATCTATGGATCAATGCTATTATTGAAGCATTTGAACTAGATTTGAACCAAAACTTTATGGTTTGTATCATATCAATAATTAGAAAAAAAAGAATTAGAAATGTGTTTGGTTTGGGGGTAGATATTGGGATATTACATTTTTATATTGTTCCATAGTTTACATGAAGTAATTTAGTATCCAAATGAAGTAGTAACTTAATATCCTATATGATTTACCTGACTTAAATACCCTTGGAAAAGAGGTTATTATCATAATTTAGCAATTTAGAGCATGAGCTTGGGAGTCAGATAGACTGGAGTTCAGGCCCTGGGCTCCCATTTTAGGCAAGTCACTTATCCCTACACTTCCATATCCTCATCTATAAAACAGGGACAACAACGTCAATTGCATGAGGCAGGTGAGGATTAAATAGGAGAATGCACGCAAAGCTCATAGCACCTGGTAAGAACTTAATGAAGGGATGGTTCCATCTACCGATGACAAAGTCTGTAACAGCTGCCTGCCTGAAGAGACGAAATGAGGTAGCCCTTGATCTGGAAAGGCACAGTCACTCTGGCATCATTAGGTAAGATAAGAAAAAGATTCACTGGTCAGAGCAGGGTGATGGTGACCTCGTTATTCTGCTAGAATGTAAGCTTCTACAGGCAGCCATCTTCATATTTTTCATCGACTCACCCAAATGCTTAGCACAGAGGAGCCTGGCACATAGGAGTGGCTCAAAAACTATTTGTTGAATAAATGAATGAATCATTTCCATTCTGACATCTGGTCACCGATGTAGGCAGGCACTAAACGGAAATACCTCAGTAAACATGTATAGCCAAAGTTTTAATATATTGTCAGTATATCATCCTTTGTGATTTTTATCACCTTTCCCTCCTTGATCTCCGCTTTGCAACAGTTATTCTAGAACTGGAAGTAGACTCTAAGTATTCTTTTATTTAATTATTCATTCCACAAATGTTCCTTGATTTCTTGAGTGTCTTTGAGGCACTGTGCTAGGTGCCGGGGAAGCAAAACGGAAAAAAACATGGCTTCTGTTGTCATGAAGTTCACAGCTCAGGATAGACAGACTAGGGATGTGATAATTAACAAAACAAATGTGACCCATGCTACATATAAGAACAGCAATATGGGATCTGGTGGGAAGACAGAGGTAGGCAGCACAAAGTTAACATGCCCAAAATCTAGATTTCACACCCTCAAATCCATTCCTCCTCCATTCCTCCCCTTCGATCTTCCTCATTTCAGTAAACACTATCAGCAAGAAACTAGGAGACATCATCAATTCCTCCCCTTCCCTAGTCAGTAAGTTCCAGGGTCTCTTCTTCCAAATTTGCCCTGAATGTGCCTACTTCTCTCCATCCCTACTGCTATCTTTGTATTCCAGCCGGCCCATAATCTTCCTCATTATCCACGCAGAAGCTTCTTTCCTGACTTCACTGCTTCCAGGCTTGCTGCCCCCAGCCCCACCCTACCATGATCCATTTTCCACCCTGCAGCCAAAATAATCTTTTAAAGATGTGAATCGAACAAATCATCTCTGTGCCATATAAAGCCTTCCCATCCCAGTTGGAATGACACCCTGTCTCCTTAGAAACATGATTATTTTCCTCCCCACTATCCCTTAACCTTCCTTCCTGCTCAGCTGCCCCATCACGCCAGCCTCCCTTTTCTGCTCCTTGAGCAGGTCAAGCTCTCCCCAGTCTGAGAGTTTGTGCATTTGTATCTCCTTAGGAAAGATCTTTCCTTAGCTTTGCATGTAACTGTTTCTTCCTCCTCCTCAGGTCTCACTGCGATGTCACCTCTTCAAAGATGATATTTGATGACCTATTTTGACTACCCAAAGCAGCCCTCCTCCACACTTATTCTAGAACCCCACTTTTCTTTCTTAGCCCATATCATAATCTGCAATCTCCTCATGTACTATTTATTTGTTTATTGTCTGTTTCCCCCATGAGTGGAGAAGTTCCAGGATGGTTGAAATCTTTTCAGTCTTGATCACCACTCTATCCCCACCCCTGGGGGCCCCATACTGTTTGCTGAAAGAAAAAGTGAGTTAGCGGATTAATGGGACTCTTATGTCCACCCCAAATTAGGAATCTTTTCTCTAACTACATCATGCTCTGGAAATGCAATTTTATTTTTACACACACACACACACACACACACACAAACACACACACATATTCAGGTAGGTGAGATACAAGGCAGGTGGAAGATTAGATTAAAAACAGAGTTCCAAACAGACGATGTCAGTCCTCTTCATTCATGTAATCAAAGCCTTGAAAATACAACTTCTGTCTAAGCTAGAAGGGATAAGCATGAATTCTGAAAGATTTTGAGGGTAAGGCCGCTTTCTGGTTTTGGATAAATGTTGCCCAGCAGAGCTGTGTGACAAAAAAGGTGAGATCGTTTTCAGCAGCTGCCACCAAACTTGAAAAGGATTGATTGATATGACAAAGTCTTTTCACAAAGAACATAAATCAAAGAAGATGACTGACAGTGAAGTAAACAGTTTAGAACTAGAGTAATTAGGAATATATTAGCAATTAAAATAAACTTATTATCATTAGCAAAATTGGCAGTTACTTGCAATTTCCCCAGGGGCTTCATTTCAAGTTTATCCTAGTAGATTATATCTGGAAGAATTAATGTTTCTGGAGACACGGTTTTAATTTTTGTGGATTTCATTTACTCATGTCTCTATCCATAGTAGAACCCAATGTGTCTCAAACAATAATCTTGTGGATACCAGGCTTTCTATGAGCTGGAGTCAGGTGTTCTAACACTAAAACTGAATAAAGTCATTTTTTCTCAATTCTCAGAGAAAATCAAATTAGCGGATACATTTTTTAAGGTTTTTTTTAATTTTATAATATTTTTTATGCCTTCTGCACCTGCTACTACTTGTCTGCTAGGAAGTGCCAGAAAATGACAAAACTCCTGAAGCAAATAAATTAACAAAGGAAAACCCTTGGACACCACCCTTCTCAGATCAGCAGAGTCTTCAGAAACGTGTGCTGATGGGTAAGACTTCACCTGGAAACAGGGGCAGCATGGAGTTCTCTATCTCTTTCACCCTTTGGTTCTGCTCTTCCTCCTCCAATGGGGAAGGTATCTCTTAGCACCATAAGGCATCAATGTTGCATCAATTAGGGTTCTTTGTTGCTAGCAATGAAAACAACCTTGGCAACAGAATCAAAAGGATTGGAAAAATACTGGGGAGAGCATAGGGATTATGAGATTCAGAGTAGGTGTGTAGTAAAGAATTTGGCCTTGACCTGTCCTCAGCTTTTGGGAGGTAATCTCTGGTGTCTTTGTTTTTCTAGAAACATTGGGTCACAGTGGTTAGTCTAACAATATGATTTAGGGCAGGGGCTGACCACCCCCATGTAGTCTTAGGGTAGGAGCTGTCCATGCCAGAAAGACCAATAATGTAACTGGGCGGGGGGCATGGGGACTCAGAGACTGTGATTAACCACACAGGCAATCAATCAATCATGCCAATGTTATGAAGCCCCAGTACAAAGTCTGGACACCAAAGTTCAAGTGAGCTTTCTTGGTTGGCTCTTACAGTACTCCATATGTGAGTTATACATTGGTGATGGGAGAGTAACATGCCCTGACTTCACGGGCAGAGAAAAACAAAAGCTTGTGGACTCTGCCATATGTGTCTCTTCCTTTGGCTGACCTTAAATTGCATCCTTTCCCTGTTAAACTGTAACTGTGAGTACATCAGCTTTCAGTAAGTTCCGTGAATCCTTCTCATGAATTGTTGAAACTGAGAGTGGTTTGGGGAACTCCCTGAACTTTCAGTTGGTGTCGGAAGTGAAGTCAGGCTTGTGTGCAGAAAGTTCCCTGTAAAAGTTTGTAGTTGGCTGTGGGGAGTTAGCTATGCTGCCAGCAAAAAATCGGGTCCCTTAGGTAGGGGTCGTTGCAAAGGAAAAGAAAATAATAGAAAATGGAAAATAACAGAAATAAAAGAATACACAGAGACAAAGGTATAGTTTTATAGATTTATAAAGATAAAAGGCAAAAACGGGGTACTCGGGTCTCTACGGTATCCCCGTGAATCATAAGACCACGAGTGAAGTTTTACATGGGTATTTATAGGTACAGTGATCGGTTGCAAGGGTAACAGATTTACATAGTAACAGGTAGTTCATTTTGGATTAAGTCTTTCAAAAGGCATCGACAGATCCCTTAACTAACTCTGGTTATAAAATTTTTCAAGGACAAACTTCTAAATTCTAAGCTAAAACTATTACTTAACAGAAGGGTTAAACAGAGATATAGTGGCTCCATATTTTTTTATCTAGTTATTGCAGATAGAGACAGGTCATCAGAAGTCAAGCAGGAACTGTCCCTTGGGCTAATTGTTTTTAGCAGCAGGTATCTGTCTCTGGGTGGACACTCTTTGATCAGCTCTCATCCAGTGACTTTATGTAGACCTTGCTTTGTCCTTCAAAGCAGGTGAGTACCACAGGGTTGAGGCCACAGAGTCACCTTGGAAAGCAGCTGCTGCTGACCTTTGAGATGCCCTCCCGAGGTGGGACAGCTTTTGATATGCAAACTAACATGTTCACATATTCTTTCAGAGCAGAGCCCTGCAAAACTCCTAAGACCATTTCTGTCTCTAATATAGTAATATTAATTTATGGAGCAACGGTTGGCCTTAACAATTTGCCATAGAGTCGCCAAAATTTGCAATGGGTGAAAACTGGAGGTGTTTGCAAGTGCCAAGAAGCTAGAGGCAGGAACACATCAACTATCTTCCAGGAAAAATGATCCAGCCAGGACCATGGCAATGACCTCCCCTACTCTCTTTGTGCATAGGTGTGCCTTCAAGAGAAGGTCCACATGAGCAAATCTAGGTCATGTGTCCCCACGTTGTTGTTGTTCCAGGGGTGGGAGAAAAATAGTAGAGGTCACTTTCAGCTTCTGTAGTAGGAAACTGGTAACTGAAATTGCCTTCCAACAAGACCCAGGGGAATAGATGCTGGGCACAGAAACATGTCCACTTCAAAAGTAACACTGTGAGAACTGATCAACAAGATCAAGATTCCATTCTGTGATGGACATTCTCAGAAGAATCTGAAGTCTTGATCTCCTCCCACCGAGGCTGGGTAGGAGCCAGAACAGCTGATGCCTTGATCCCTGGAGGCACTGGTGGGGTGGAGCTGGGAGGCAGAAGAGAAGACTGGGCTGACCAGCAAATAAAGAAGCAGGTTGGGAGACCAAAACAGAAGAGGGCATGCCAGGTGCCCATCCAAGAGAGGCTGACTGGATGTGAAATGAAACATTTTGTCCCATCCCCTGGACTCTGGGTGTCTTAGAGATTTACCACTAGTAAGAGTTTGTTCCTTTTGGCTATGACTAACTGGGTGTGAGGCTTTTCCCTGCAATGTTGTAGGGGTGTAATGGAGGATTTACTCAAACAGAAGTGTAATAATCTGCTTTGACAGTAAAGGGTTTAAGTTTAATTAATGGGATTCTAATTAATGGGATTTAATACAACTCCAGTATTTTATGCTATTCTGATTTTCAGGTAATAATTATTGACTTAGTTAAGCAGAAAGAGAATCTATAGTTATAGAATTTTGGACTGAGAAGGGACTCTGGGGACCACCTTGGAGGTCGAGGCATGTCGGCTGGTTGTTCTGGGCACATAGAGAATGGGCTCAGTAGGCTCAGAGGGAGTCTGAGGGAGACTTTAGCCCAGTGGTTTTCAAGCCCTACTTTTGTGGAGTTCCCCATGAGCTGGGACCATGTGTTCTACTTTCAACATCAAACAAAATCAAATTCATACCATTCTACATAGACTAATCATGGATTGGATTGTCTCAGCTCCCCTCAGGTTGGTGCTCAGAGTCATTGACATCTGTTTCAACCTGATCAGGTCCTCTTTTTATGTGTCTCATGTATTAGAATTTGTACAGAAGTAGGCCAGTTGTGGTGGCTCACACCTGTAATACTAACACTCCAGGAGGTTGAGGTGGGATGATTGCTTAAGACCAGGAGTTCATGACCAGCCTGAACAAGAGAGAGACTCCATCTCTACAAAAAATACAAAAATTAGCCAGGTGTGGTCCCAGCTACTTGGGAGGCTGAGAAAGGAGAAGCAAATTGCTTGAGCCCAGGAGTTGCAGTGAATTATGACCATGCCACTGCACTCTAGCCAGGATGACAGAGCAAGACGCTGTCTCAGGCAAAAAAAAAAAAAAAAAAGAATTTTGTACAAAAGACTTCAACTGCTAAAATAAAGTTTAAAAACAACTGAATCTGGATTCCTACCTAAACGAGGCATCACCATCCTGCAGAGGTGGTTCACTCCATTAAACACAGTAGCAAAAGGGAGTTGTCCACTTGCCACGGCAGTCAATTCTAACACTTCAACTAACTTTTGCTGTATTAAAACTAGCTACAAATTTAAAACAAATATTTGAATATAGCTCCTGATTTTGTGAGTTGGGAATTCTGGCAGGGATCAGCTGGGTGATTCATCTGTTCCATGTGGCGTTGGTGGAGGTCGGTCATTTAGTGATATTCAGCTCATGAATGGGCTGGTTTAGAGGGTGCAAGACAGCCTCATTCCCGTATCTGGTGCCTGTGAAGGTAGGGCTGGAAGGCTGGGGCTTGGCTAGAGGGAGCATCTACACTTGGCTTCTCCAGATACGGTGGCTCAGAGTCCCAAGAGCCAGTGTTCAGCAAAGCGGAGGCTGCAAGGATTTTATGAATTAGCTTTGCAAGTCACTTAGTGTTTCTTCCCTTGTATGCTATTAGTCAAAATGATCAGAAGCATTTCCGAAATCAAGGAAAGGGGAATAGCATCATCATTCAATTGAGGTGGAATGTAAAATAATTTGTAGTCATGTTTTAAAACCTTCACATCTCAAATCAAGATGTATTAAACATTTATTATGGGCAAACACTTTACACATCATCTTTTTTAAACCTTATTAAAATCCATTTTAATTTTTCCCATTTTACAGATTAGGAAACTGAGACACCATGAGGTTAAGCAATTTGCTTAAGGCCCCTGTACTTGATCCCCCAGTAGTGGAGTGGGACATCCTAGTTACTCTCCTCTGAGTATATTCAAATTGTGATAGTAAAAGTCCTTCCTAATATGTCAACTTGTGCCTTTATTAAACTAATGGAGATGGGCAGAAATTTGGACAGATAAATTAAAATAATCATTTAAAATTCATTTTACACTTGATTTTGTCATGTGTTTTGTACTTTCATTTTATTGAAAGAGTGTCTAATATCTGGAGAATTCATATCTAACAACACAAATTCATTCCTATAGAAATGGGTCAAGAAAACTCTGGGAAAATTATCTAGTTTTCCTATTCCAACTCTCATCTAATTTCCTGTCATTACCAGATGGGATAAGAAGTCATTCCTCAGATGGACCCAACAGACCAACTTAAATGATGCTTTCCTACTCCAATCTCCCCTTAGGCAAGCAGAGTAATCTAGTTTGATTTTCTCCAATCTTTTTTCATTGGATTGCTACAAAGTAGAATTTCCTTATCTGTAAAATAGGGATACTAATGGTATCCACTTTTTAGGGTTACTATTCATGGAAGAGATTAGTTTGTTTTCAAAAAATGAATAGTTAGCCGATTCTGAGTGCTTCCTACATGTCAAATACTCTTTTAAGGGTTTTATGTGTATTGTGTTAATTTATCCTCACAGTTCCTGGTATATGGAAGACATTGGATACTTGCTGATGGATGGAAGGAAGAAAGGGAGGAAGGGAGGAAGGAAGGAAGGAAGGAAGGAGGGGAGGAAGATGGAAGGAATGAATTGACACTGCAGAGATGCTGGTAAACTTGGGGGCTTGGTTTACTTGTCATGAAGTGGCAAGAAAGAAACCCTTCTAAAGGTAAATTAAGGCAAGCACAATGGAATTGTAACCATAGTATTGGTTACACATCATAAAAATACTAAATTTTATGTAACAGTGAAAATAGAATGAACCTATTGCTTTCTAAGTCAATGTCCCTGGAATTTATCCAGCACAAAAGACTATAAGAGGACTATATTACTATTATTGGAATTAAAAAAAAAACTATCTTCAAGATTTATTTCTTCTACTTATATACACAAAAGTTTTGCAGCAGTTTGCTCAGGAAGCACTGCTCATCTTGTTATAGTTCCAGGAGCTAAGGAAACGACTCTATTTGGAACAATGATTTGCATAAACAGACACACATCACAACACTTTAAACGACTTCATTCACTCTGAGTGAAATGAATTTGACTCTACTTGGAGTTGTCACATTGTGATTTATTTCCCAATTTTCCTTCCTGTCAGTGGACTGTAACAATCACAGCATATTGCACACATGTCCTTCATAACCTATGGGTGCTCTGTTTCCAAGAAACACGATGATTGTGATGTTGGGTTAAGGAAGGATACAGTATAACCAGCCCAGCCCGGCCCCTGACAAATTACAAAGAAATTATTCCTGGTTTCTCTGCTTTATCATCCAAGGCTTTCCCCTGCTCCACCAGAGGGCTGGGACAATCTGTCAAGACTCTGCCCCTGGAACCAGGTCTTATCCTACATTTTGGTTCCTTGCAAAATGAGGAACTGTCCAATGACCAGAAAAATAGGACACCTTTCTCGGGGAGCCTGCTAGATCTCCTTACAACACAGACATCTCTGTGGTGACCCTACTGAAGTCAAAAGATGGATCCTTACACATGGAGAGATTGGCTCACTGACTCATTCATCAATTGTTCAAAAAATACTTATTGGGCAACCAATCAGTGTCGGAAATTATGCTGAGAGCTAGGATTAAGAGATGGAAAAACAAAACAAGACGAAACCACTTCCCTCTCTGCCCTCAAGCAGCTACCAATATAGAAAATGATGCAGTGAAGAATTCAAATTTGGGTACAAAATCCTGGCTCACTCTGCTCTAGTAATATAATCTCACTGGGATTCATTTTCCTTATTGGTAATATGTTAATGATAACATGACCTGAGGGTTACTGTGAGAATTTAGCTTGCAGTTTCAAAGCATGTGGGCAGTGTTGAGCACACCACATTTAAAAACAACTTAGAGATTTTAACCCAGAAGAATGACAGCTTCATTGCTCACTTATGAATAAATGAATAGAATACTCTGGTCCCACAGATACTGAGTTTCACAGGAAAAATCCAAGGACCCTGTCCTACATTGTGCTGTTATAACAAAATGCCTCACTGGGTAATCTATAAAGAACAGAAGTTTATATCTTATAATTCTGGGGTCTAGAAGTCCAAAATCAATGCACTGGCAAGTTCAGCGCCTGGTAAGAGGCCTGTTTCTGCTTCCTGGATTGCACCTTATTGCTGCTTTCTCCAGAAGGGAGGAATGCTGTGTCCTCACATGGCAGAAGGGACAGAAGGGACTAAAAGGGAAAACTCCCTCAACCAAGCCCTTTTACATGGGAGCCTAATCTCATTCACAAAGGTGGAGCTCTCAGGACTCAATCACCTCCCAAAGACCACACCTCTTAGTACTGCTGCATTGGGGATTAAGTTTCAACATGAATTTTGGAGGGGATAAAAACATTCAAACCATAGTAGTGTCTTTGACAACTAGACAGGTTAAGAATTCAAGAATCAGCAAGTATGAGGGGGAGGATAAAAGCTCAGAGCCAAACTATCAGATGCCTGGGTTGCAACTGTTCTTGAGAACTTTCTAGAGTCCTGGACTAGGCAATCTCTTGGTCTCTTCTGATCCAGAGGCTGAAATCCTTTGTACCAGGCCTGACCACATGCCTCCGTCAACTTAGAAACTAACTTTTCTACCTACAATACCCCCTGGTACCTACTTCTTGCCAGAAGTTATGTCCTTTTTTAGTTTTAACGAACCCCTTTCTGTCAAACTGCAAAAGTTAAAGCACAGGCATATTTGCTAAACTCACTTGCTGTTCATGGCATTTAATCTCCCACACGAATAATCAGATACTCACATTCAGACCTTTTAGTGACATAGCAATAGATGCTTGTCCATATTGTCATCTTCATGTGGAAATGGAGAAGTTTCAGCTCTGAAAGGTGGAGTCTTCTGTCCAGTGCCACACAGTAATAAATCTGTGGATTTGAACCACATTCCCATGCCAGAGCTCCTACTCTCCACACTACACTGTCCTGCTTTCAAAAAGAAAGTTAAATAGTGGCTATCACTTAGGTTTATAGTTTGAGTGCCTTTGAAGAACTCCTTGGAACTCCAAATATTTCTCCCCCTGTGGGGACATAGTGCCTGGAATTCCACCATTTCAGTTTAGTTCCTTCAGCCTGGCATTTAGGGCCTCCATTACCTGGATCTAATCTCTCAGGATTACTGCTGCTCAAAACTCTCTTCCATGCAGTTCTCTACACTGTCAAACGGGATTAGCGTCCCCAGCTCCTCCTTCAAGCCACTGTATTTGACTTTTCTGCTTCTCTGCTCAAGTTCATGACCCTGTCTCCACCTGGCAAACCTCAATAATTGCCAACAGCAGATGTTTAACAGCTATCTGCCGAAAGAATTAATTTCTTTGCGCTCAGCGAAGTAAGTCTTTGCTATGAGTCTTCTTTTAAAATGCAAAGATAATACGCATGTGATAAGAAGCATGCACCCCATACTGTTTACTATGACTGATGGCAGGAGGTTTTATCTTTTACATATCACACTTTTTTTTTTTACAAACGGGTAGAGAGTAATTACTTTTGTAATAATAATACATTAAAAATTTTGGGGAGATGTAATGCATTAAAGCGTTACTACCTTAACATCTGAGCTTGCTGATGTCCTTCCTAGTTTATAGAACCAGGGTAAGGTGTGTTGGACACCTTTGCAGAGGGGCCTCGGGAAATTCGCATAGAGTACGGGGCTATAGGAGATACACTTCCCGTACTTTACAATTAGGAGAGTGCTGGGTAGGGAAATTGGTGGAGAGGATAATGGGTAGTGATTTTACAAAACTTCTTAGCAGAAAATTGACTGGTGTTGTGAGGTGACTTTAAAAAGATGGAATATAGCAATGATAACCACGCTTTATACTGAGCCTGTGGTTTTCAGTCTTTCATGCATTCCAATGATCTCATTAAAGATTCACAACAATCCTCTGAAGTTATTATTACTCATCCTACAGATGTGGAAACTGAGGCTATGGAAGTTTAAGGTCACTCTGCTGGTAAATAGTGTGGGGGTCAAACCCCCATCTCCTGGCTCTGGAAGCCTTAGATAAAAAACAAAGAGAAAAAAATAAAAAGAGTAGAGGGTAAGTCTGAAAGGCACGCCTAGGCGGCAGATCCCATCAGAAAATAAGAGCATCCCGTGATTTTATTCAGTCTGGACAATGGATTTGGGGAGAGCCACCTGTTTCCCCTCCAGAGCCCCTCCACGGCGTTCTCAGCTGTTAACTTCTCCTGAGTTTAGGAAACGCGGCGCTGTATGACCCTGCGCGGCCGCCGTAGAGTCCTCGTTGCCATGGCGCCCTAATTCTGATGGGGACGCGCGGAGGTGCGGCTGAGAAAGGCAAAGGGAGTCCTGCGGAGTCCGGGTCCCGGTAGGACTTGAGGGGCCAGGAAACCCGAGAGGCGCCATGGGCCGGAGTAAGTGCCCCCTCCCGTTTTCCGCCCTCGATCACGCCTCGCGGGCGTCGTCCCGGGTCCTGGGACCCTCGCTGCGGGCACCAGACCACCGCTGCCCCTTCCTGCGCGCTGCAGCAGCTGGTGCCCGGGCCTTCGTCCTCCGCACACCCCCTGAAGCTCCTGCGCAGAGTGGCGGGGTGGCCGGGCCTTTTCGAGGCTCAGGTCCCTCATCTGTAAAATGGGCTGGAGGTGGGGGAGTAAGGGACAGAAAGGCCTTGGACTTGATGAAAGAGGATAGTGGAAAGTTCATGGGTTTGGCATCAGACGCACTGGGTTCCGGCCCGCGAGTCTCCCTCATGCCGCGTGGTCGTGGGCTGTCTTCTGTATCCAAGCCGCCACCTTCAGGCTTGTCAGGAGGCGGTGTAGCCTGGCGATTGGGGGTGCACACTCCAGAGTCAGGGTGTAAATCCTCCCTCCTCCACCTGCTAGCTCTGTGACTTTGAG
>NW_012148396.1:2101306-2102319 GCF_000956105.1 Propithecus coquereli | reverse complement strand
GCGAGAAGGAAGTCCTGAGAGACAAGTAGGCAGGGATCAGATCATACAGGTTTTGTACTAGGAATTTAGAAATCTGTCAAAAGAGCCATGGCGAAACCAAAAGAGTTTGCTCACAGGCATGACTTGGCCATGTAGAAGTTCAGGTGGAAGATAGTGACCCGAAACGAAGTTGCAGCAGCAGGATAAATAAATAACAAGTAATCCTCCTGTGGGTGGCTCTGATGTGTAAATGCTTTACATGGGTTCTCTTGTTTAATCTTCCCCAGGCCTTTACAGGCAAAGAGGGATTACTATTATCTGCATTTTTTAGATGAGCTGACTGAGGCACAGAGAGTAAATCACACAGTAACTGTCAGGGCTGGACACTGAAGCCACAAAGATATCCACTGAATCCCACATTACACCACTCACTGCCTCCTACGGGACTGAGGCAAAGTGCACAGATTGGAGAGATCTGGGGGGAGAAAGGGGTTCTTTCTTGCTGTGCCACAACCTTCTTACTCTTGATGGAAAACTCTGTAAAATAATTTTTAAGAGGTTTATTCTGAACCAAATTTGAGGACCATGACCCAGAGCCACACCCAAGAAACCTTGAGCAAGTGGACTCACTGCGGTTGGGTTGCAATTTGGTTTTATACATTTCAGGGAGACAGGGGTTACAGGGAAAGTCATAAGTCAATACACAGAAGGCATACATTGGTTTCACCTGAAAACGTGGGCCATCTCGAAGTGGGGGGGCAGGAAGTGGGAGGGCATTACAGGTTATAGGTTATAGGTAGGTTTAAAGAGTCTTTGAGTTGTAGTTGGTTAAAGACATGAAGCTTTGTCTAAAGACTTGAAATGTTTTAAGATAAGGAGGTCTGTTAATCAGACACAAGCTACCTGACATATTTGTTATTTGCAAGAAGGGTGGGGAGCATGATGAGGCTTGTCTGACCTCCCTCCTGGTGGCAGGCAATTTAGTTTTAGGATATCCCCTTGGCCAGTAGGGGGTCCATTGAGTCAACCAGTTG
>NW_012148396.1:2082064-2100176 GCF_000956105.1 Propithecus coquereli | reverse complement strand
GTTTTTGTATATTATGTGAGATGTAGATTAAAGTTCTTTTTTTTTTTTTGCATGTGGAAACTCAGTAGTACTAGCAACATTTGTCAGTGATTGCTTCCCCATTGAATTGCACCTTTGGATGAATCAGTTGCCCATATATGTGTGTTCTGGACTCTTTTCTCTGACTCACTGATCTATTTGTCTTTTTTTGTGCTAGTACCATACTGTCTTGATTACTGTAGCTTTATAATATCTTGAAATCAGGTAGTGTTAGTCCTCCAAATTTATTTTTCTCTTTCAGAGTTGTTTTGGCTATTCTAGATCCTTTGCGTTTCCATATGAATTTTAGTATCATCTTGTACAAAAAAAAAACCTGTTGGGACTTTGACTGGGATTGTGTTAAATCTATAAGTCAATTTGAGGAGAATGTACATCTTAACAATACTGAATCTTCTGACCCAAGAACAAGGCAGGTATATGTGTGTGTATCCATTTATTTAGGTCTCACAAAATATGACAGTAGTATTTTTTGTAATTTTCAGTGGATAGGACTTGCATATATTTTTCAGATTTATTCATAAGTATTTCATATTTTTGATGCAATTGTAAATAGTATTAGTATGTAGAAATATAATTGGTTTTTTCATGTAGATCTTATATTCTGCAAACTTGCTTAGCTTTCTTATTCTAGTTTCTTTTTATGTAGATTCCATTGGATTTTCCCCATAGTCATATCATCTGGAAATAGAAATAATTCTATTTCTTTCTTTCTATCTAGATGTCTTTTATTTCTTTTTCTTGCCTTATTGCTAGAACCTTCAGTACAGTGTTAAGTGGTGAGAACAAATAGCCTTGCTTTTTTCTTGATCTTATGGGGAAAGTCTCTCCGCTCAGCGTGATGTTGATTGTAGGTCTTTTGTGGATGCTTCTTTTACCAAGTCGAGTAAGTTCCCTTTTCTATTTCTAGTTTGCAGTGTTGTCTTTTCTTTTAAAACAGGAATTGATGTTGGCTTTTTGTCAAATGCATTTTCTACATCTACTGATATTATATTTTTTAGTTTATTAATATTGTATGCAAAATGGATTTCTGAATATTAAACCAACCTTGCATATACTGGATAAACTTCCTTTAGTTATTATGTATAATCCTTTTATTATATTGCTGGATTTGATTTGCTAAATTTTTTTAGGATTTTTACATGTGTGTTCATGAGGGACATTGGTCTGTAGTTTTCATGTAATGTATTTGGTTGGTTTTGGAATCAGGCTAATGTTGGCCTTATAGAATATCTTGGAAAGTATTCTTTCCTCTTCAATTTTCTAGGAGAGTTTGTGTATACAGAATATTATTT
The DNA here is from genome assembly GCF_000956105.1 of Propithecus coquereli. Classification (NCBI taxonomy): domain Eukaryota; kingdom Metazoa; phylum Chordata; class Mammalia; order Primates; family Indriidae; genus Propithecus; species Propithecus coquereli. Next base: position 2,098,845 of record NW_012148396.1, on the reverse strand, counting down.
TTCCTTAAATGCATGATAGAATTAATCAGCGGAGACATCTGTGTCATAGTTTTCTGTGTGGGAAGGTTTTTAACTATATATACAATTACTTTAGTAGATATAAGGTTGTTCAGTTTATCTATGTCTTGAGTGAACTTTGGTAGTTGGCGTCTTTTAAGAGATTTATCCGTTTAAATCTTGAATTTATTGGCATGGTGTTATTTATATTATTCCCTTATTATCCTTTTAATATCTGTGCAATATATACGATGTCACCACTCTCATATCTAATATTGGCAGTTTATATCTTCTCTCTTGTTTACTGATGTCTGCCTAGAAGTTTACCGATTTTATTTTTTAAAGAACTAGCTTTAATTTTTATTGATTTTTCTCTATTGTTTTTGTGCTTTTCATTTCATTGATTTCTGTTATAATCTTTATGATTTATTTTCTTCTGCTTATTTTGTGTTTTTTTCTAGTTCCTTGAAGTGCAAGCTGATACCTGAGACCTTTCTTTTCTCCTATTTTAGGCATTAAGTGCTATAAATTTCCCTCTAAGTAATGGTTTAGCTACAAACTGCAAATTTTGATATGCTGTTTTTATGATTTTTCATTCTGTTCAAAATACTTTCTAATTTCCCCTTTTATTTCCTGATATCCAATGTTTTTTTAAAAAGCATTACGTTAATGTATTTTGTCTGAATTTTTAATTATTTCAAGCTGGAGGGAAAATCCTGTCTTATGATTCTATCATGTCTAGAACCTGAAGTCTCTGCTACTCTTATGGTTATAAGGCCTGGTCCTCAGCTTTCTCTGCCTTCTGGTTTCAGGAAATGAAAACCTCTTTATATACTATCAATACAGTTTTCTGGTTTTCACATTTACTTTTCAGTAGCTGATAGGTCTCTCTCAGCCTTTCCTTACCAATTGTGTTTAGCAGCAGCCAGCCAATACAACTATCCTTTAAATTATATTATAATTTAAATTATATTATAGTTTCCCCCATATTTCTCTAATGCCTGATATGTCACACTTACTAGCGCATTCCCTTCCACCGGTGTCCTGTCTCTGCTCAACACCAGTAAAAGTCTTTACAACTGCAGTTTCCTTGGGCTATGCTCTATCTGTGTTCCACCTGCAACCAGTAATGGTGTCCTTATTGCTGCTCTGGCAGCAGGTGATCCAACTCCAAAATCCCATCTTAGCTAGCATCTGCTTACATGGGCCAGTTCTGGTATTAGCTCTTCCAGGTTGGGTTGCCCAGGAAGCAGACTTTTAGATGGAGATTAGGGTTCAGGAAGTTTATCAGGGTATGTTGTTGGGGTGGGTAGGGAAGAAAGCAAGATTGAACAGAGGTGGAAGTCGGGCTGTGATGCATCTTAACATAGGACTCAGCTAACCAACCCCAGGAGCTCTAAACTTGGAATGGACCTTCTGACTTGCTCAAGTTGGGGTGAAGGACTGGGCCATTTTAGCCCTGACATCAACTGGTCATTGGATGAGGGCTTTCCTTGGTTGAGGTGTCACTTCAGCTGAGGTGCCTCCTGAAGAAGGTGGGTAGCTGAGGGCTGTCTGCCAGCAGAGCTCCCAGCAGCTAAAGGAATTAATCCTTCAGTTTCGAAGGGAGAACTGAGTGGTACATTGTATCATCCATGATAGCCAGGGATGCCCTTTCCTCATTTGTTTTCTGGCAAACATCTACTCACATTTCGAGATTTAGCTTGGGCCTCTCCTCCATGAAGCCTCTTCTGACCTCCTTTTTCTCACTCAACAGCACTGATCACTCCCTCCTCTGTACTCATAATACTTTCTGTGTGCTTCTGTCATTGCCCCATGGCATTTTGTCTGTTTACTCCACATCAATAGCCCCTAAAGGTGTCACTGGATTAGGGTACAGTATGGCTACTGATGCTCATTATGATCACTCTAAGTCAGTAAGAAAAGGCAGGGCAAATGTGTAACCCTTTTTTTTTTTTTAATTTACATTAAAAATGGTAAAAGAAAAAAGTTTAGATCGTACAAGAGGTAACCTTCACCTATTTGTAACTCCTTCACTTGTATTAAATCTCTGTTTCATAAATGTATCTTCCAGGTCTTTCAAGATGTTAGAAAATTATGCAAAATCTGCAATAAACACACATTTGTTGATTTTTTTCTAATCCAGCAAGAGAGAGCTGTTTACTAAACATGATATGAAGCCTGAAGGAATGAACACTAAATTGTTGGCTTGGGGAGTTTTTAGAATGTTGCTAAATGTACTGAAAAGCTTTGTGGAAGTGAGCACAGCAGGGCAACCTCCAGTATCCCAGAAACCTCTCCTGCCCTTTGTCCCCCTTCCCACAAAATCATCTTATTGATACTTATTCCAGTTATAGAGAACTGCAGATTCTGGGTTAGCAGATATTGCAGATATTGGTTAGCACTTCTATGGGTGAGACACTCCTCAGAGTCCATCTGTCTTGTATTTTGCTATTTGAAGTTTTCTAAAATAAGGAAGTGAAAGCAATATGCTTTATATAGTGTCTTGGCATGTTCTTCTGTACCATATAATGGATATTGTAATACCATCTATCTTGAAATAGTCTTAGGATGACATATTAATGCTTCCAAAGCACTTATTAAATCCCTAGAATGATCTCACGTAGGTGCAGTGTTATATTATTTAGAGTAGGAATTTCTAAAGGTATACAGTGCTCCTTGGAGTTAAAGAATGTTTGGTCAGATTAGATAGTATGTAAAACAGCACAATGCTTTCCTATTTAAAAGCGTGAAATATTATAATCTCCATGCACCATGTAGATATTATTACACATTTCTTCTTGGAGACTCTGGTTTTTGCACTGATGTTTGCCATTACAGGTGAAGCAGTATTGTGTAACAACAATTTCCTGAGCACTAAAAAACAGTATGCCATACAGCAGTTTGCTTGTTACAGAAAAGTTTAGAAAAGACCCACTGGTAAATTCCAGACCTTCACAGTTTTACCTTCCTCTGTGATTCTTCGTTTTCTTTTAATCAATCTTAATTGTGTATAATTGTTGCTATTGGGCAGACTTCTCCGTTGTGCTGAATGAACTGTTGTACCCTCCTCTCCATTGTGTATGTACATGTATGTGTGTGTGTAAATTACTTATTCATGCTAAGGGAGGTTCCCTAACCTCCACCCCTTTAAACTAATAGTGATTTTTATCATCTTAATTCTCATGGTTAGGATATATGGATCTATAGAATTCCTCACTAATATTAATATCTACATTCCTCTGAAAGGGAAGATTTGACAATTACATGCAAATGATCAACTTTGAACACATAATAACATGAAGAAAAGAGTTTCGTAAATTTTGACAGGTATGGCAAGAGAGTATAAGAAGGATACTTGGTACCAGTAGGAACTGTGTCAACCCTGTAAATCTCCAGGGTTGTACAAATTGGAAAAGCCTCTAAGACTGTAGAACTGGAGGAGACTGGGGTACCTTTAGCAGCCCCAAGTGCCAGGAGGCCACATGTGGGCTCAGCAGATGTTCACGTGACCATAGGAGGCCAGAGACCAGGTGATGCTTAAGATGCTATCTGAATTCTCCTGAACACATTCAACTTAACCACAGATGACAGCTCCGATTGGGTTCAAGTTAGGTTATGTCTTCAATATGGATACCAAACTAAGCCTTCAACCAGGATCTGGGGCAAGAATGTAAGTAAAGGCCCATGTGTCAAGTTATAAATCAAACTGCTAAATAAAACTCATCTTCTTTCCTTGACAAGTATACCTTCATAACAACTCAGAAGGCTACATCTAATATTCAGTGTTTCAGAGTTCTTGTAGTTCTATGACTGAGAGTGGTAGATTGGGGAGACCTGGCCCCTGGAGTACTCCTCCCTTCTCTTGCCATCTCTGGCTCTTTCCTGGCCTCTCATGCCCATGCATGAGCATGGACACTCCAGCCTACATATACAAGCCATCCACATCCTCAGGATACAGTTGCTCCTTGGACACCCCTGAGTGTTGGGATGTGTACCTGATAGCATGATCTGTCTTCAGGAATGGACCTGGAGAAGCAGCCACTGCAGGCTCGGGGCCCCTTGGACAGAGAATCCTATTGTTCTACCTAAGCTGTGGTCTAGAGGAGAAGGCATGGGGCCATGATGGGCACATCCTCCTGGCCCCATGGATTGCAGGTCCAATAGCAGCAAGACCTCCAACAATCCACTCCCTTGTTCCATGGATTTGTGTGGTTTAAGTCACAGATACACCATTAGTCATTGAGAGTCTTATTATTAATACTAGTGATGAATAATTCCCACATTTCATTAGGTTAGCTCAGATAACAACCCTTTAACCTATGTTGCCTCCTTGCTAAGAGAATTCTTGTAGATAAACTACAGATATAGATAATACATTTTACTTTACACAGCAGCTTTGTTCTATGCTCAAATTGGCTGTACCCATTTATTCATTATTAGTTGATTTAAGCTATTAGAACCAATTTTGGTGATGAGGGTGGAGAGTAGTTTTAATGCCCTTCTCTTACAGGTTTGTGTTTCAGGAAGTTTTTGTTTTGTTTTGTTTTCTTTTCTTTTCCTTTTCCAGTCTATTTAAGCTCGCTTGCAAACTAGCATGTGTCTAAATGTCCCTGGCATTCCAGGGACAAAAGTGTGCAACTGACAGTAGGGATCCCAGAGAGCCAGGGCTGGTACAGCTGCCCTGTCAGCCTCCTTCCTGGGCCCTTTGGGCTGCCTCTCCCAGGACCTGGTTTGTGGACATCTCTGCCTGTTAGTTGAGCCAAAGTTTAGAGTAGTAGGAACAGTCCCCATATTTGATATTTTAATCTCTCAACTTCTGCATTCCCTTTGTCTTTCTTTTAGAGAACTATCATTGCAAATAACCTTATCTTCTAGCAGAAACAGCAGAAAGCTCAGCTAACTGAACACAAATGATCGAGTTTATACGTATTTTTACATTAAAAAATCAGGCAAAGTCCACTTTTAAGGACATGGTATAGAAGTGGGGCAGCCAAAGGTGCTGTGAAGAACTTTGTCTCAGCTAGTCTGCACACTCAGGAAGGCTGTAATCTCAAAAGGCTCATATTTTTTCATTTGAGGTAGTATTGTGTAGTGGTTATGAGCATGTGGTCTGGCACTGGACTGCGAATTTAAAACATGGCTCTAGCACTTATTACCAAGACCTGGGTGCTTCACTCTTGGTACTTCAGTTCCTTTTATGATAAATGTAAATAATAACTCTACATATTCATACATTAATACTTGCAAAGCAGTTTGAATAGTGCCTGGCACTTTGTAAGTGACAATAAATAAGTCTTTATTATCTCATGGAGTGTACATGCAATATCTCCACCTTCTACATAAAATGTGAGGAACTAGCTATATTAATAAAATTTTTAATAGGACTGGAAAATGCACAGTTTCTCCTTTGTCATTACTTCTTGGGTTTCAGTGCATCTTGTGAAGATGCTTCATGATCTTGTTCTTGGCTCCAACCATGGATCATAGCATTGTGTCCAATCTCCCCTGGTGCTGTTGTCATCACATATTACTGACCTGTGTCAGGAGAGCCCACTGCTACACATTGCTCTTGTCAGAGGGGTGGGAGCTCCCATTTCCCTCCACCTGTGAACAGCGGTTTTTTATTCCTCCTGGAAACAAAATAAGTGTTTACTGCTTTATAAGATTGCAATGCAAGATCTGGGGTGTTCCTTTCCCTTCTCTTAAGCTTTAGTTAAATTAATAAATTGAGTTAAATGAATGAATGAATGAATGACATTTCCTGTTAAATGATGGGAGATGCTTTCATATTTCTGTCCTCTACCAGCCCAGCTGTGCTTCTCAGTAGCAAGTTGCTCTGTCCTAGATCAGTTAGTAGATCTCATTCATTTTGACATGATACCACCATAGGATTCCATATCAACATTCTCATAGCCATTAACTGCCAACTCTGTCTCCATCCATAAAGCAAAATGTATGTAGATCCTACACATTCCAAGGCAAATAAGACAAGACATCAGCATGTGTTCTTCTTCCTTTGTACTCACATCATGGTGTTGCAAAAACTCCAGGAGGCATTTTTCTGATCTATTTCATTTTGAAACTCACTTGAGCCTGGAGAATTGACATTTAACATAAAAAAAAAATTACACTTATACGGTAAACCCGATTTCGAACAATGGGGACAGAAATGTAATACGTAACAACTTTTCTTTCAGTCACAGAAGATCTTATTAGACGAAATGCTGAACACAATGACCGTATAATTTTTTCCCTGGAGGAACTCTCCTTGCATCAGCAGGAAATAGAAAAACTAGAACATATTGACAAATGGTGCCGGGATTTAAAAATTCTCTATCTTCAAAATAATCTTATTGGAAAAATCGGTAAGTTTCAGTACTTCGTTCTTCTGGTTTCTTTAACATTTTGAATAAGAGAACTTTGGAAAGTGCAGTGTTATTTTTAGAGGAAGGCAAACACTGAAAAAGAATTACATGGGAAAATAGAAATAGCTATCTTTCAATAGTTGTGTCAGGAACATTTTCCTGAACCTTTCCACATGTAGTGAGTCTCATTGCCCAAAAGAATCTCCGTCAAGGAGTTGGAAGAGCCAGTGACAGTGGGGAAGACATTAATTGACCTGATTTGTGAAAAAGTTTGAAAGGGAGGAGGATATAATCTAAGCATTTGTCATGATTTTGTATCACTCTGTGAAACCATAAGGATTATGTGGGAATTGAACAGGTTATATTTATTGTGAATATATGTGCAAGGCATTGTGCTCATTATTGGGTATTGAGGGGGTTCCAATTTGGAATGAAAATGAGGGTTAAATACAGGAGTTGGGTAGATGAAGATCAAAATAACAGCATTATAACTGATAAAGCTCGTTGAATAATGTGGCTTAGACTTGCAACCAAGTGGGCTCCCAGACTAAACCTATCCACCCAGTCACATACAGAGCTGGACACACACGAGTTTCCCCTACTCAGATGGGTCCTTGCTTTATGGCAGGAAGGGGCTGAGACCATGTGCTCTCTGCTGGCAGGAAGATCCCAGAATCAAGGCAAGAGGGTGGGACTGTGCATGCTCAGTTTCTTCTCCCAATTAACCCATCAGGTAAGTTGGTCCTTCCTTCACCTCCAGCTACCCCCCACTCCCACCCCCGCCACCATTCATAAGAATGATGAACCCAGGGATGGAGAGAAAGGAGTCATGTGGACTCACTCCTATGGAAGTCCTGCCACTTGGAAACAGGAGAGTATCCCCAGTGCTCAGAAAAGCAACAGTGTAACTTAGCAGTAAGAGCGAACGCAGTCTCTGGTGTCAGGTAGACCTCAGTTGGAACCCTGCCTCTGCCACTTATAAGCTGTGTAAAATGAGACACATTAGTTAACTTGTCTGAGTCTTAGTTTTGCCATTTGTGAAACAGCTAACGTACGAATTGGTATAAGGATTGCATGAAATGATGTGCTTAGCATTATGCTCACCATGCGATAAGTAATGATTAGAGGATAGCTGCTGTGCTGCTGCTGTTATTAGTTTGACCATGTGCCCCAGCTTGCCCCAGGCCAGCCAAATGAAGGTGGGAGCAGAAGGGACAAGAGAATGGGGCTGCAGGAAAAGGAATGGAGCCAGGGTTGGTGAAGCACACAGTGCCAGTTCTATTTAACTTTCCGTGATGATGTGCAGTGGTCCCCAACAGGGGGCATTTGGCAATGTCTGGAGACATTTTTGATCGTCACATGCGCGCGCGCGCGCATGTGTGTGTGTGTGTGTGTGTGTGTGTGTGTGTGTGTGACATCTAGTGTAGAGCCCAGGGATACTACTAACCATCTCTCAATGCACAGGACGGCCTCTCACAGGAAAGAATTATCTAGCTCAAAATGTTAGCATTGCCGAGACTGAGAAACCCTGGTGATGTTGTTGCCTCTAGTTTTGCAGATAATTGAAAATTGGCTTTAGGATTGTGAAAAGCCTAGATTTGCATCATTTTTTGAAGCTATACTAAAATTCTCTATATTTCTTCAGATATTATTTTCAGCATCTTTTACTTTACCAGAAATTAGAAACTCCGGCACATTGTTCAATTAAAAAAGCTATTACAGAAAACCACCAGCTTTTATTATGCATGGGGGCATCAAAGAACGGTTCTAATTGTACAGATCTAAAAGAGTTCCCGAAATTTTAATCTCCACAGCTGGGTCCATCACAATTACTAATTAGTAGCATAGTATTTCAGTGCTTTTCAGAGCTGTGAGAAAGCTTAAATTTTTGCTTCCAAAGTATTCTTAAATTAAACACTCTTTTAAATCCTAATAATGGGATTTTCAGTGCTACTCCACCCATAGGCACTTAGGCATTTATTTTGCAAGTAAAACTACTTCTCTAGGATTCAGACTTGCTGTTGTGCCATTGAGGTGGACGTTCGAGTAGCAGTTGCCTTTCCTAAAGCTCTTTTCCTCCCTGGGAGTACAGATGGGCTGTGGAGGAAGGCCCTGTTGAGTGCCGCTCCAGCGTGAGCCGAGCACCATCTGGGGTCCCGTCAAAGTGCAGATTCTGGACCCCACATCAGACCCACTGAATAAGAACCTGTGGGGGTGGGCTCCAGTAATGGACCTTTCAGTGGCTTCCCAATGGGCCTTGGGCCTGGAGGAAGCTGAGGGCCACAGAGGTTCTTGAACCTGAGAAGGGATTGGGTCCATTGCAAGTTTGTGGGTCTGCTTGGGGCAGTTGGTGAGAATTGCTTCCAGAATGGTCTGGGCTAGAACTCTCAGACTTCCTCTTTCCCGCTGCTCAAGAGGTTCCGTCCAGAGCTTTTTTTTCTTCCCCCAACCAAGTTAACTCTGTTGTTCTTGAGGAGTTAATTTAGGAAACCCTCCCTGAACAAATCTTACCTTTTTTCCTGTCAGATGACTCTTTTAGCATATAGAGCGCTATACATATAACAAAGATGGAGAAGGGAATTTTATGTTAAGCAGATATTTTATGGTGGTCTGGCAATTTTAACAATGATAACTTTATTTTTGTGCAGGATGCAGACTAGACACTCTGTCTATCATAATTCTTGGCACACAGAAACCTCCAAATCTGTTGACTATTGAATGCTCAGCTGTTGCTAGAGAAACTTTCGTAAACATTAGTATTACTTAGAATAATTTAATTCCTGTGAGAAACTTTAGTAATTATTTCCAAAATCCTCATTTTAGAAAATGAGTAAACTGAGACTTGGAGTTTTTTTCTCAGGTCTATGGAAACAAATATATGATGTTTTGTAAATTTTAGATGAACTATTAATGATGATAAGGCTGATGATTATATTATATATCATCCTGTTTGATCTTCATGTTATCCCTGAGAAATAGGCAGAGGAGGCATTAGTTAAGTAAGGCTGCCCCAAAATGCACGTTCTTTGGCAGAGTTTTCTACATTCCTGTCATCTTAGGAAGGACTGTTCTCTTAAGGTATATAATATCATGATTTAGTGCCAGGCTCTGGAGCCCAATTTCCTGGCTCTACCACTTAACCTTGGACGAGTGGATTAATTCTCTATACTTTGATATTCTCATTTGTAAAAAGGGGACAACAATCGTTTTTAACCTCATAGGGCTATTAAATTAGATAATACATGCAAAATGCTTAGAACATTGTGTGATATCTAGTAAGCACTCAGCAGTGTTAGCTATGGTAGTATTATCTGTTTTTATTTATTTATTTATTTATTTATTTTTATTTATTTATTTTTTTATTTCAGCAAATTATGGGTGTACATACGTTTAGGTTACGTGTGTTGCCCCTGGTTCCCCCCCAACCGAAGTCCGTGTTTAAAATATGTCCATCCTTCGGGTAGTGCGCATTGCACTCCTCGTGTATACAAATACCCGTCCCCTCCTCCCTCCTCCCCCCTCCTCCCACCGCCCTTCCCGTGGTACAGATGATTAGGTTAGGTGTGTTGCCCTTGGTTCCCCCCCCACCGAAGTCCGTGTTTTAAATATGTCCATCTTTTTAAAAGGCTTCATTCTACAGCGGTTCTGCGACTTGTTTATGCTTGTTTTGCCTATGTAGACTTTCATATTTATTAAAAAAAGATAATCCTGTATTAGGTTGATTTTGGCTTTAAGTCAGAGGAACCCAACTCAATTGTAGCAGAACAGTAAGGAAATCTATTTTCTTACCCAGCTGTAAGTCTCGAGGTAGGACAGACTCCAAGGTGGGTTGACTCCTAACCTCTACTCTACTAGCCACAGTGTGAGCTTCATCCTTTAGCTGCTGCCCTCATGATTGAGTGTGAGTATCAGCACGAATAGTACTTTCTTCCCTATTAACATTCAGCAGGAAGAGATAAGAAATCCCCAAGCATGGAATATAGGTCTTTCCCTTTCATCTGATTGGTAGTACTTGGTGTGCATGCCCTCTCCTGTACCACATGGTTGCCAGGAGACTGCCATGAGCTGGTTGGCTTATGCCTAGGTTCCTGAGCTGTCACTAGCAAGAGAGATTGGATTGCTATGCACTGGTTCAGCTTGGCTAAACCTAACTGTCTGGAGTTTGGGATGGGCAGGGACATGAGCCATATTGGATTCCATCCGGAGGGATGGAGGAAGAAATGGAAACGGCATAGGCGACCACAATGTCTGATGTACAGGTAGAGATTTGAAAAAGCAAAATAGTTTTGATAGCCAAAATAATAATCCTTAGATTCTCTTTATTATTTTCACAATAGATTATGTAAGAACATCAAAATGTTTTTTATCTTGAAACTTCATTAATTACATTATTTGTATATTTCAGAAAATGTTAGTAGACTGAAGAAACTTGAATATTTGAATTTAGCTTTAAACAACATTGAAAAAATAGAAAATTTGGAAGGTAAGAATTTTCCTCTTTTATCATAAATTAAAATTGAGATTTAAAAGTAGCTTTAAACAGCATTACATAATAATAGGTATGCTTTTTAAATTAACATTTTACATAAATCTTATATTTACTCTTGTAAAAATTCAAACAATAAAGTGATGTGTAAATTCCAAAAGAAAAGTTCATTTCACCCCTTCCTAACCTGCTCTCTTTCCCAGAGATAGCTGGAGTTGACACTTAGGTGCATAGGAGGTAGTTTCATTTCATTTTTCTATCAATGGGATCATACTATGAGTATTGTTTTGAAATTATTTTTTTTCCCTGCAATTACCTTGCTCTTTGGATATCCAGGAACGGGAGCATGGGGCTATGTACTGGAATGATTGTAGACTGATTTATCTAACCATCTGCTTGCAGATGGACATTTGGATGGGTTCCAGCATTTTGCTGTAATAAGCATGGCTGCAATGCAGCCTTCTGCGTTTTAGTTTGTGTACATGTGCATGGTTTTTTTCTAGGATAGATACTAAGAAATGGAATTCCTGCATTTAAATAAGCATATTTTGAAAGATACTGCCAAATTGTTCTCCAAAAGGATTGTATCAATTTATACTTTCACTGAGTCTATGCGAGTACCCATTTCTATATAACTTCACTAATACTTTGTTTTTATAGTAGACATTCCATCATAATGGGTATGAAGTGGTATCTTATTATGGTTCTGATTTGCATTTACCTAATGACTAATGATGTTGAACATTTTTTATGTGCTTATTGTCCATTTGAATATCTTCTTTGGAGAAACGTTTATTCAAAACTTTGGCCCATTTTTTAATTAGGTCATATGCCTTTTTACTGTTGAGTTGTAAGAGTTCTTTGGATATTCTGGATGCCAGTCCCTGATCAGATAATTACAGATATAGTCTCCCATTTTGTTGGTTTTCTTTTTAACTTTCTTGATGGTGACCTTTGAAGCACAATTATTCTTAATTTTTCCTGTAGTTCTTCTTTCTTGAGATGTTTTTGGTTTTCTGTCATTATAATATGGGCCTTATAGAATAAATTGAGAATTACTTCTTATTTTAATTATTTATTTGGAGAGTTTGTGAAGAATTGGTGTTAATTCTTCTTTAAATATTTGTTAGAATACACCAGGAAGCCATTTGGTCCAGGACTTTTCTTTATGAAAATTTTTTTGATTACTAATTTAATCTCTTTGCTTATTATAGGTCTATTCAGATTTTCTCTTTCTTCTTGAGTCAGTTTTGGTAGGTTATATCCAGAATTTGTCCATTTCACCTAGGTCATCTTATTCGTTGCCGTATAATTGTTTTTACTACTCCCTTATAATCCTCTTTATTTCTTTAAGGTCAATAGTAATTTCTCCTCTTTCATTCTTGATTTTAGTAAATTTGAGTCTTCTCTCTTTTTATCTTGATTAGTGTAGCTGAAAGTTTGTCAATTTGGTTGATCTTTTCAAAGAATCAACTTTTGCTTTTGTTGATTTTTCTCTATCATTTTATATTCTCTATTTTGTTTATTTACACTCAAATCTTCATTATTTTTTTCCCTATCTTTATTTTGTGTAGAGTTTTCTCTTTTTTCCTAGATACTTAAGGTGGCAAGTTAGGTTATTTATTTGATATCTTTTTTTTTTCTTTTTATGTAGGCATTTACAGCTATGAATTTTCCTCTGAGAACTACTTTCCTTGTATCTGTTAATTTTTGGTATGTTGTGTTTTTGTTTTAATTCATCTCAAAGTATTTTCTGATTTCCCTTGTAATTTCTTCTTTGACCTATTGCTTATGTAGGAATATTGTTTAATTTTTACATATTTATGAATTTTCCAAATTTTTTTGTTTTACTGATTTCTAGTTTCATTCTATTAGGGGTCAGAAAAATACTTTCTATGATTTCAATCATTCCAAATTTATCGTTACTTGTTTTATAGCCCAACATTTAGTCTATACTAGAGGATGTTCTATGTGCATTTGAGAAGAATGTGTATTCTGCTATTCTTGGATAGAATGTTCTAAAGATGTCTGTTAAGTCTGCATGATTTTTCTTTTTTAATGTTGTCCTACTCTTCTGTTTCCTTGCTAATATTCTGTCTAGTTGTTTTATCCATCTTTGAAAGCAGGTTATTGAATTCTCCAACTATTTATTGTTGAATTGTCTATTTCTCCCTTCAATAGTGCCAGTTTTTGCTTTATGCATTTTGGGACTCTGATGTTAGGTGCATATATGTTTATAATTATTTTTTCTTTTTGAAGAATTGATCTTACTATTATTATAAGATGCCTTTTATTATTTCTAATAACAATCTTTGTCTTAAAGCTTATTTTGTTTCATATCAATATAGCCGCTCCAGTGCTTTTGTTTTGTTTTGTTTTGTTTACTATTTGCATGGTATAACTTTTCCCATCCATTAACTTTACAACTATTTGTGTCTTTGAATCTAAAGTGCTTCTCTTTAAACAGTATATAGATGGACCATGTTTTTATATTTATTCCATCCTGTGAATCTCTGCCTTTTAATTGGAGAGTTTAATTCACTTACATTTAATATAATTAGTGATAAAGTAGAATTTGTATCTACTATTTTGCTGTTTTCTGTATATCTTATGTCTACTTTTTTCCTCTGTTTTTATATTACTGCATTTATTTCTGTTAGATTTTTGTGTCTGTGAGTGTGTGTACCAATTTAATTCCCTATTGTTTCTTTTACTATATATTTTTGAGTTATTTTCTTAGTGGTTTTCCTGGGATTTACAATTAACATCTTACTTTATAACAGTCTAATTCAAATTAATACCAACTCCATGTCAATGGTATACAAAACTTTGCTCCTATATAGTTTAGTTTCCCTCCCCTCCTTTATACAGTTATTGTCACAGATTACATCTTCATACATTATCTGCCCGTCAACATGGATTTATTATTATTTCTTTTTACAGTCATCTTTTAAATAAGTTAGGATAAAAAATAGTTCAGAAAAAAAAATAGTTCAGAAATACATTTATATTGCTCTTTCTATTTACCTATGTAGTTGCCTTCATTGATGGTCCTTATTTTTTCAGGTGAATTTGAGTTTCTCTCAAGTATCTTTTTGTTTCAGCCTGAAAAATACCCTTTAGTACTTTTTGTAGTGTCATGTACAGACATTGCTAGTGACAAACTTCAGTTTTTTTTTTTTTTATCTAGAAATACCTTAATTTCTTTTTCATTTTTGAAGGATAGTTTTCGCAGATATAGAATTCTTGGTTGACAATTTTTCCTTCCCTCGCTGCCTCCCTTCCTTCCTCCCCCTCTCCTTCCCTCCTTTTTCCATCTATCTATTTATCATCTTTTCTAGTGACTTCCTTTTCTCTGTTTTCTTTGATCTCCTCAAGAACTTATTTTAATTCAATTTTTGTTATGTTAGACTGATCTTCTGTGACTGTTAACCTGCATCTCTTATTTAAACCCCTTTGCCTTATTATTCTACAGTCTGGGATATTTCACCAGTTTTAAATTCCAGAATAATTATTTTTATATTCATCTCTGCTCATTCTATAATTCAGTTCATCTACAGTCAACTCTTTGTTTTGGATATAATTGTTATTCTCCTGAACTCAATCATGTGCTCTGATTGCTGCTTCCTGTGGTGTGTATTGTTATTTTATGGATGATATATCTTCTAAAATCTCTTTGGAGATACTTGTTAAGACTTTTTGCTTTTGATTTCTTCCATTCACTGAATTGTCTCTCTTCATCCAAGGCTATTTTATTTTGTAGCCTTCTATTTTGTGCCATTTTTCTCTAAATGTCTGGTAACACTTGGTGTCTGATTATAATCACAAAGGATTTGGTTTATTAGGTGGCTGGTGTGGGCTTATTCTGTAGTTATGAGGCTCTGTTTCCTCATCCAGCCTCTTGCCTGTCTGGCAGAGCCACTGTGCACTCTGTGAGTGGGTGGGGCATGCTGACTGGCAGACTTTACTTACGAGTGCAGGGGCATGGAGCAGAGGCAGGCAAGCTGCTCTCCCCATCCCACTCCCATCTGCCAATAGCTAAAATTAGGACTTTACTTGGGTCATGGTGGACTTTAGCCTATTTGCCTGTGAGTGTAGAAATAGGTATTTCAGGGACTATTAAGGTTGTCTATCAACAATGACATAAATCTGCATCGTAAGTTTTTAATTTTCATCCTCAAAACCTAGAAAATTACCACTATCAAAGCTCTCAAACTCAACATCAGTGCTGGAATCAAGATTATCCTTTCCATCACTGACATTTTTCTGCATTAGAAATTGAGTCATAACTCTCTCCTAGCTAACACTGTACAGCCCTGTTCTCTTGTGAACAAATGGAATAACAAAATCTACTCTATGTTTTGTGGTAATGAAGTTTCAATCTAAAATGTCATAGAAATAATTAAAACTCTCACTCTCTGTTGGGTTGTCCAGGGCTTGTTATTTTTGTTGAAAAAGTATCTTACAGGATATGAAAAATTCTGTTTTTGTGGTATGCTTTATTTATCTGCCACTAGAGGACAGCATCGTCACTATTGTCTTTTTGAGCTTTGCAAACCACAGTCCGGAGTCCACCTCTAGCCTTATACCTGGACGGGTCTTCCTTTTGGTGCTTTGCCCTCCAGCTCTAATACGGATGAATTAATTGGGTGGAAGGTAATTTGAGGATTTTTTGGTCAGGGGTGGGGACAAGAGAGAGGAGGATACATCTTATCTGCTGGCAAATAAGTACTTTTTGTTTGATTTTAAGGGTTTAGGGTGAGAGAGGAGGAAGATGGATATATACACTAAGCCCATCTGCTTGAGTTAATCTCAATATAATTTAAAAATAAGTTGTTTGGTTCTTTTGTTTTTTTCTTTTTCTCCCTTGATTGGCAAGTATCCTTTTGTCTTTCTTCCCTCTTAAGGATTTACCGAGGTAGAAGAAAGTGCCTTTTTTCCCCATCCCTTACCCTCTCTAAGCTGGAAGGAGAGATGGGATTTCTAATTGCATAGCTCCTCCACCCCCTGCCTTGGGCAGTCAATGTTGTTGATTTCAGTGAGTTTTAGACCCCGAAGGGTCACTGAGCTGGATGTTTGCAGAACAGGAGATAGAGGCTGGGACTCACTGAAGGAACAACTGCCTGACTTCAGAGAGGAGATTTTCTCCAGCTTGGCCAGTTCGGCAAGAATTGTTCATCTTTAGGATGGCAAATGTGGTTTAATTTCTTATGTGTAGGCCAATTAAGATTTGTCACTTTCAAATATAATGAACATTTGGAGGGTTCTTCATCTACAAAATTACAACAAAATCCAAAAATGTATGAATTTTTCACCTCGTTGGAGACTTTCAAATGTCAGCCTTTTCCTGTATGAAAGAAAAATTTAATTTAAATGTCTTCCAGAGCCTCCCAAAGTAAACTTAAGAAATACCATGTAACCTGAATCTTAAGTCTGAGTACCCAAATGCAGCTTCCACATTTATAAATCCATCTAGCATTTTTGCCAATGTAAAACAAACATGCAGACATAGATATAGACTTAGTTATATTTATATATAGTTTTACATTCATTCCTCATATGGTGGCTGAGTTCACATATTTATAATTTAACAATTGCGTTATTACATATATTGATGCGTTTTAAATAACTCATTGTTATTTGGTGCTTGAAGTGTTTTTAATTATGTCTGTCGTTATGACTAGAACTGTTCTGAAGAGCTTTGTACAAATTACCACTGTTTCCAGTTGAGGTATTTGATTGGGACCTTCCCTTCCCCCAGTGAAATTCTGGCTGTAGGGTAAAAAATGAATTTAAAAGCCTATTTTATAAACTGAAAGATTATGTGCTGAAAAGTATAACTATTGTCTCATAGGCTTGCCAATACGTTTTAAAAATTTTGTCTATAATTTTATTAATTTAATAGAAATAGTGATTTCTTTGTCTTTTCT
>NW_012148396.1:2078139-2080254 GCF_000956105.1 Propithecus coquereli | reverse complement strand
TACATTTTAAAAGTCTCAAATGTCATGTTGCAAAATTTAAAAAAATAGAATAATGTTTATTCTTAATTCTACCATTGCTGTTATCATTTTGCTACGTTCATTTTTCCTGTCTTTTCTTTTATATTGTTGTAATTATAGTGTATGGGCAATGTTTTATCTTATTTTTTTCATTTTCATTATATCATAAGCTTTCCTCCATGGTATGATATAGTTTTTATAACCATCATTTTTAAAGTTCTTATAATAGTACATTGAATAGATGTATTAGAGTCTGCATAACCATTTTTCTAAATTGGGCATCTAGATTTCTTTTCTTTCTACTGATTTATTTTATATCATGTAATTATATTTGCTAGAATTTAATGTCCAACTATAGTGGTCACCTGGTGGTGACCTAAACTCAGTTTTGTTAATTCCATTTTATCCTCAGTTGCTCAATTATCTTTAAAGTTGTATTTCCTTTAGTTTTTACCTGAGCCAGCTAAGCTCCCTGTTGACTAATCTGCTTCACTTACCTATTTATCCTCTTTCTTTGTCTTTCTCCCGCATTCTTTTTCTTCTCCTTCCTTCTTTTCCTCCCTCCATCTCTCCTTTTATCCACAAGTATTTTTGGACCTCTTATCTTGTGCCAAGGAGTCTTTTATGCATAGGAAATAAAGTAATAAGCAAGACAATTAATTTCCCAGTCTCCAAGGAGCTTATATTCTATTGATAATAGGGGAAGACAGGTCATAAGCACTCAAACAAAACAAGAAAAATATCGGATATAACAAATGCTGCACAGAATTGAAATAATATGTGTGTTAGAGAGTGTCTGATTGTCCTGGAAGGAACCAAAGGAAAGACAGTGTCTACCAGGTTTCTCTACTGTAAAGTTACTATATTTCACTTCTAACTAATGAGTTATTTGTGGGAAGATACTTTGATATTATGTAAATATCCTATTCCTCATCATATCTTCCTGCACTAGTTTTAGCATTATTAATGACTTTTCTAATTCTATCATTCTTTTTATATATATTAGACAACATTATACTTAAAGGAAAAACTTTGCCTTCTCCCCTAATTATTTATTCATATGCCTTCTATCAGTGTGGACTCATAGATTCTTTTTTTTTAATTCAATGGATTATGTTACTACTGTTACTGAGTTTGATGATAAAATTGTCCCAGGTTTGGTAAGAGGAGCTTTTCCAAGTAGACTCCTGTGTTTTGACATTTTCTTATCATTCTTTGAGTACTTTCTTGCTTTGTGGCACATCAAGATGTTCCAGGAGCATCTTTTATTTTCTACTTTTTTTCACTCTTCCTTTCTTCCTAGCTTTTTATATTCTTGAAATAGGTAGATGATTTAGGAGATTATTACCGTATTTCATGCAAAAGGTCATAAGAGCCTGGACTAGAGTATTGATAATAGGATTATGATGGTCAGGAAGTATGTGAGAAAAAATTTAGTACGTAAGATCTTCAGGGCTTGGCTGATGACATAAAGGGGTTAAGAGAGTTACAAGTTCATGACATGGTCCTTGGTGTCATGTTCACATCCAAAACCAAAATGGTGATGGCATTAATAGCATTTAGACATAAAGAAGGCAGAGAAGCTGTGTTGAGGATTGGAGCACGAGAGGAAATATGGAGAATTCCATTTTGAACATGTTGAATGTGATATGTCTTGCAGGCATTTGGAAATGGGAGTATGATATTTAGTTGGAAGGGGGAAGGACTAAGGGGTTAAAAGTAAGGGGAGATGCAGATAGAAAAGTGAGTTAAAACTGACTCATTATTGACTTACAACAACATGAATGAACCTCAAAAACATCATGCTAAGTGGATGAAGACAGTCACAAAAGACCACACATTGTCTGATTCCATTTCTCAGAAATATGCAGAATAGGCAAATCCATAAATACAGGAAGCAGATCAGTGGTTGCCGGGGACTGGAGAAAAGCAAAATGTGGAATCACTACTAATATGTACAGGTTTCCATTTTGGGGTGATGAAAATATTCTAAAATGCTAGATTGTGGTGATAGTTGCACCTTGTGAAGATTATACATATTAAAATGGTGACATTTATGGTATGTGAAAAAATAAAATAAAACTAAGCCTTTGAGTT
>NW_012148396.1:2077444-2077749 GCF_000956105.1 Propithecus coquereli | reverse complement strand
AACAATTAAAAGTATGCTTATTTTAATGATGCAAAAAACACAGAAAAAGGAAGTTGAGAAACTACAATAATTCCTGATTTATTCACAATATTGTCATGGAATGTGTTGTCTTCAGAGAATGGAATATTCCAGAGAATCGAAACTAATTCTTTGCCTTCCTAAACCTTTAACGTTATTTTAATAGCTTTAATAAATCTTTGAAAAATAAACTGCATACTTTTTGCCTTTCTCATTCCAAACACACAGAACTTAATTTAACTATTTCTTGATGAGTTCAATTCATCATTATGAAGAGCATTCATCGT
>NW_012148396.1:2063072-2065751 GCF_000956105.1 Propithecus coquereli | reverse complement strand
TACATAAATGTTTAAAAATAGTTAAATAGACAGCTATAGTCCCACCACCCAGATTTAATAAATGACAATAATTTCTATGTTTGCTTTGGATATTTTTTAAAATAAGAAATAAGGCAAGGTGCAGCGGCTCACTCCTGTAATCCTAGTACTCTGGGAGACTGAGGCGTGAGGATCCCTTGAGCTCAGGAGTTCAGAGACCAACCCTGAGCAAGAGTGAGACTCCGCATCTCTACAAAAAATAGAAAAAAAAATTAGCTGGGTAATTAAAAATAGAAAAAATTAGTCGGATGTGGTGGCACATGCCTGTAGTCCCAGCTGCTTGGGAGGCTGAGGCAGGAGGATTGCTTGAATCCAGGAGTTTGAGGTTGCTGTGAGTTAGGCTGACACGAAGGCACTCTACCCAGGGCGACAGAGTTTCACTCCGTCTCAAAGAAAGAAAGAAAGAAAGAAAGAAAGGAAAGAAAGAAAGGAGGGGAGGAGAGGGAAGGGAAGGAAGGGAAGGAAGGAAGAGAAGGAAGGAAGGAAGGAAGGAAGGAACATCATCAATATAATAGAAGCCCCTATATACTTCCCCTTCATCCTATTGCTGGCTTCATCCCTGCTGGTGCCTGCCATCCTAAAACTGGTGCATATTTGATATATGTCAATCCCATATGCCAATCCCATCTATATTTTTAATACCTTTACTTCATAATTATGCCTCCTTAAGCAAAAGTAGTTTGTGTGTATGTGATTAGCATGAATGATTACTTTTCATTCAACATTATGTTTTTGAGATTTATGCATGTGAAGACATGTAAGACTAATTCATTCATTTTAACTATGGAATAACATTCTATTGGATGAATAAATTACAGTTTAACTCAGAAGTAATATTTGAAATATTTGACAGACAGTGATTCATTGGCCCTGACCCATAGAATGTGCACTAGCTCTGACAACATGGGTGGCCCCGCCAGTGGGTGCCAGCTGATCAGTCCTGGTATAGCCATCTCTCTTTGGATGGCCATTTACATTGTTTTCTCTATTTTATTTTTTCAAACAATGTTGCACTGTCTCCTTCAGGTATGAAAGTTTCTCTAGGGTATTTGGCAGTGACATTGCTATACCATCCATGTTATGTCTTTTCAAGTTTATATGTATTGCCAAATTGTTTTCTAAAGTAGTTGTATTAATTTTTACTCATGTATGAACAATATAGGAGATTTCTCAGTCTTTGCTGACACTAGATAATATGATACTTTAAAATATTGGCCAATCAAGTTTGGTGTTAAGTAGCATTTAATTTTTTAATTTAATTTGCATTTCTATAATTACTAGTGAGTTTGAATATCTTAAATATCTTCTTATATGTTTATTTGTTATTCAGATTTTCCTCTATTCAGATCCTTTGCTTGTTAAAAATAAGTTTTTTCTTATTGATTTATAGTTCTTTTATATTTGGGATACAAATTCTTTGGTGGTTATGTGCTTTGCACGTATCTTCTCCCAGTCTCTGACTTGTCTTTAATTATAAGTGCTTCTGTTTTATGAAATTTAAAAAATGTTAATGTAGTTAAACTTATTTTTGTACATTTTTGTCTTCTTTATTGAATTCTTCATTACCTCAGCATATATCTGTTCGTGTTTGTCTGTGTGGAATTAACCTCTGTCTATTGAATAGACAATAGTACTATGTGTTTTCCATACAGGTAGGTAATTGTCTCTGTACCATTTATTAAGGTGCTATTCTTTTCCCACTGATCTGAAATGCTGCCCTTACCATATACCTTCTAGTCTTGTATTCGTAGGTTCATTTTTGAGTTCCCTAGACTGTTCCATAGGCGCACCTCTACCTATTTTTGATTTTTATAGATTTATAGCAAATATTAATATTTGATAGTCTAATTTTTCAAAATTATCTTGATTATTTTTAGTTCTTTACTATTCTGTAAGAATTTTAACATCTGCTAATAAAATTGCCTAAACATTCCTAGTGGAATTTTGATTGAAATTGCATTTAATTTATATGTTAATTGGGGAAAGTTGACATTTTTGTGACATTGATTCTTTCCTTTCTGAACTTTGGAAGAGCTCTATTTATTTAGATCTTCTTCTGAATCCTTCAATAAGGTTTTTAATTTTTCCCGTAAAGGTCTTTTACCATCTTTCCTTAGATTTATTTCTAAGTATCTTGTAGAATAGGGTTTTAAAAATAGACATGTAATTGATTTTTGCTGATAAAGAGATGAATGACTTCTGTATACTGATATTGTGTAATATTAATCTTGCCGACCTTTATAAAAGGTGCAGTAGTCTGTAGATTATCTTGTGTTTTTTATTTGAAAAAACACGTTGTTTGTAAGAAGCAACTTTAAAAAATGTTTCCAATTCTTCTGCCTCCTCTTTATTTTCTTTATGTGTCTACAAAGGACTACAGTATAGGGTAGGATAGCAGCAGTCAGAATGGGTATCTGTATCTTGTTCCTGACTTTAAAAAGAATATTTTCTACTTCTCATCAAGCATAATGCTTGCTATGGGTTTTTTTGGTAACATTAAGTAATTTTCCTTCCACTCTCAGTTGTTGAAGAGTTTTCATCATCACAGATCCTGGATTTTTATTAAATGCTTTCCTTGAATCTATTGAGATAATTGTATTTTCTTATTAATGTGTTGAATCACATTAATAGATTTTCTAA
>NW_012148396.1:2060539-2063022 GCF_000956105.1 Propithecus coquereli | reverse complement strand
TGGATAGCCACATGTAGAAGACTGAATCTGGAACCACAACTCTCACCTCTCACAAAAATCAACTCACGCTGGGTCACAGATCTAAACCTAAGGAGTGAAACTATTAGAATTCTAGAGGAAGAAGTTGGAAATACTCTTCTAGACATTGGCCTACGCAAAGAATTTGGAAGGTTTTTTGAAACACAGTTTGCTGTGTTTCAGTTGCTGTCTGTCTGACACGGGGCTGAGATTTTGTGTTTCTAACAAAATCTCAGGCAATGCTGATGCTGCTGGTGCAGGGGCCTCATTCAAGAACCTCTGCTTTGTATGTTAATCTCTTATACCATATCCCCCTATCTAATAATTTTAGAACCTAGGAAAAATACTTCTAGAGAAATATTAAATATTAAAACAGTAATGTTAATTTTCACGTAATTCCAAGAGTTTTCAACCTGCATGTATGGCTTCATGCTTCTGCAGAGAGAATGCATGGATACATTGGCTTTGTGATAGACATTTTCTTAGTTCTCAGAGAACATTTGTTTCTTAGACTTCTGTGTTCTCTGTAGTTGAGAATTTCTGACTGCTGGATTAATGGAACACATTTCTTTTAATGTAAAATTTCTTAGATTAAGAGAATGAGTAACTCAGGTAATGGGATCTAGAATGAATGATAAATTATCTACAACATAACCCAGACTGCTCATCATTGTAAAATGACTTCCTAGAAAATGAACTGATGAGAACCAGAATATCATAGAAATAGATCCTGTTTTGGAACACTGCAAGATATTTCCCTGGAAGGGTGAAGGCTCTAGAAGGCCTCATGGTCACCTGTGTCAATGCTGCAGTCTTCAGGCTAGAGACGTAAGAGCCATCATACAGGTACAGCAGAGTCAGGGGTCGTGCCAGGTACGTTGTGCCCAGCATCTCCTATCCTCCTAGACCTGTGCATTCAGAGATGAGGAAGCCAGGGCTCAGAGAACTGATACTCCTTGTTTAAACTGACAGTTCTGACAAGTGGCACAGGTGGGATTTGGACCTACAAGTGTCTGACCCTGAAGCCACCATCATTTATACTGTAACCACACTCACTGTTTCTCTCTGGCTTAGCGTACAAGTTTTGGATCAAGTCTTTCCTTTCAGAAAGACTGCTCCAAATCAGCTGCTACAATAGACAACAGCCTCTTTTTGAAAAATTGTATTCTTAAGTGTGTTTACTAGTATTTAAAATTAAGTTGATAAACTTTAGGATCTTACTAGCTTGTGACCTGCATAACAGGAATTGTGTTAATAGATATATTACTTTCCTAAGGTTGCTGTAGCAAAGTACCACAAACTGGTTGGCTTAAACATAAATTTATTAGCTCATAGTCCTAGAGGCCAGATGTTAAGATCAAAGGTGTCGACAGGGTTTAGTTCCTTCTGAAAGCCGTGAAGGAGAATCTGTCGCATACCTCTCTCCTAGCTTCGGGTGGTTTGCTGGCAATCTTTGGTACTCCTGGCTTGTAGATGCATCACCCTGATCCCTTCTTTCATCTTCACGTAGTGTTCTTTTTATAAAGACACCAGTCATATTGGATTAGAGGCCCACCCTGCTCTGGTATGATTTAGCCTTAATGAATTATATCTATAATGATCCAATTTCCAAATAAAGTCGCATTTTGAGGTACTGGGGGTTAGGAATTCAGCATATCCTTTTTTGGGGGGAGGGACCCAATTCAACCCATAACAATAGAGTAGTTATTTATTTTAGACAGTCACATAGAAGAGGTGCGAGGAGATTGGGCCCTTTCCAAGTATTCTCTTCCCAGTGCCTGAACCACTGCAGGTAGTAAGTAGGCACTGTTGCGTGGTGGAAAACAGATTTGTTGACAGATAAATCAAGGTTTGACTCATATTTCCACTACCTTTAATTGCATGCCTCATTTTACTCATTTACAATGGGATAATAATTTCTATTTTAAAGGAGTTCTGTGAGATCTGCAACACATCGTAGTTTCTTTCTGTTCTTTGCTGCAGCACTTGCACAATTGTTATCAAAAAGTGTGGACACTCTGCCTCTGTGTTGCAAGAATCCTGAGTGAAGAAAGATAAAGAAAGGCTCTGCTTAAAACTTAATCTCTATTTATTAGGCCTTCTAAACTCAGATGTGATTTTGGCTTGAAGGAAATGAGGGCCAATTTCAAAGACTACCTACAGAAGTCATCAAATAAATTGAGGTCCCTGGAGTAGGTGCTGAGGTATAGTCCCAAATTTTCCATCAGTTTCCAATATGAGGTCTTTTGGCTCATGTCAGTAAGGTGGCAGAGTTGTCTTAGTCTTTTAGAAACAATAGGTTTAATTAAATCAATATTTACTTAAACCAAGTATAAAGATAGATATAAATTAAATCCATCAATCAAAAATGCACTCTAAATACGAGGAAGAGAGTATAACCTTGCTTTCCAATGTTTATCAAAATTCTAGTTAAAGGAGGGAGGAGGGGATGGGTATATTCACAC
>NW_012148396.1:2057623-2059849 GCF_000956105.1 Propithecus coquereli | reverse complement strand
TATGGATATATTTCTACAGAAATAATGCATGACATCTCTCAAGATCTCCATTATTAAATTCTACTTTAGAAATGTGTTGTAGAGCTAAATATTAGAGGAAAACTGGAAACTAGCATATTTTTTCATTAAAGACCATGAAAATTATATAACTGATTATGTTTTTCTATTTGGTTTTGGCTACCAGGAAGCTTAGAGCCAAATCTGCAGCCTATCTATGGCAGCCATATGAGTTCTTGTGACCAACACATACTTGAATTTTTTTTCCAAACCTCCACATTATAATTTTGATTCATAACTTGTCCTGATAGTTTTTAAATTTATATCTTACTAAAACTTTGTATTTTTCCCTTTTATATGTTTCCTACTGCTGCTATAGCAAACTTAGTAGCTTAAACCAATACAAATTTATTATTTTACAGTTCTGGAGGTCAGAAATCTGAAATGGTCTCACTGAACTAAAATCAAGGTATTGACAAGGCTATTCCTTCTGGTGGTTTTAGGGGAGAATCCCTTTCCTTGCTTCTTTCAGTCTCTAGAGGGTGCCTGCATTTGTGGGCTCACCACCTCTTCATCTTCAAAGCCAGCAGAGTAGCATCTCCACATCTCTTCACAACTCTGACCTGGACACTTATGCCTGCCTCTTTTACTTACAAGGACCTCTGTGATCGTTATGAGGATTACCCTGATCATCCGAGATCCTTACCTTAATCGCATCTGTAAAGTCCCCTTTGCCATGTAAGGTAACATTCATGGAGATTAGAACACGGACGTTCTTAAAGAACCATTATCTGCCAACCACACCTTTATACCTCGCCTCGTTTTGTAGAATGAGGTTGGGAGGCAAATAGGTATCTATAAGCTGTTAGCTTTGGCATTTCAGATTTCAGTTGAAGTTTTTATTTTAATATTTTACTCTGAAAAATCTTTATAAAAATATCAGATCTGAACAGTGCTATTACAATTAATAACATATTCTGTTTGTCTTGTTGTCTAGGATGGAACATGGGCTCATTTGCATTAGAGCCCAATAATGTGTAACATTCAAGGCCCTTTTTTAATAGAGAGCATTTGGGAAGTGTTGTTGTTATACTTTGGAGCTATAATTTGACCTAAGTATTGAAATTCTTGATATAGTGAGCAGTTATAAATTAATATAAAATATTTTGAGAGCTTGTCATTAATTATTGGTTTTGATAGAAGGCCTACTTGTTATGATTACCAATAAAGATACTTGGTAAAACTTTGTTAGTAGTGTGAAATATACATGGATTTTGATCAATGTTTCTGATATTTCCCATTAATTTCTTTGTTTTATTTCTTTATCACTATGATACATTATTATTTCTAAGTTTAAAAAATTCTAATCAAAATCAACCTGGGGCCTATTCACATTGCTGCTTTTGAATAATGATACTATGTTGTTTTTTATTTAAGTGGTTGGATGGTAAAGAAATAGAGCGTTCAGAAAGGATTCAGGCATTGCAAAACTATCCAGTAATTGAACAACAAGTCAGAGAACAGGAAAATGCTTACTGCCTAAAACGAGCCAAAGACAAAGAAGAGGCTCAGAGGAAACTTCGAGAAGAGCATGAAGATGAAGACAAGAGGCAGAGAAATAACCCAGGCTTTGACGGACGTTGGTACACAGACATCAATGCTACACTGTACGTAAATTATTAGAGTTTACTTTCTAGTTGACTTTTGTTAAAAACAGCAAACTGTGTTCTCTTCCTAAGGTGTTCACAGTATTACTTAAATCCCAGAAGATTAATTTGTAGAATACAATATGATGTGAAGTTTTGAAGGAAGGATATGAGCAGCCCATTGTGTGTGACATTCTGTGAGGCTTTCTTCCCTTAGAAAAAATGCCTTTCCAAGGAGAGCTTTAATTTGCATCTTAAATTATTCTCAGAGAAATCTCTATAAAAGATATTCAGGAAAGATGAAGTAACAGGTGTACATTGATTTACT
Source organism: Propithecus coquereli (assembly GCF_000956105.1). Taxonomy (NCBI): domain Eukaryota; kingdom Metazoa; phylum Chordata; class Mammalia; order Primates; family Indriidae; genus Propithecus; species Propithecus coquereli. Next base: position 2,057,878 of record NW_012148396.1, on the reverse strand, counting down.
AAGTAGGGATATTTTAGAAAAGTTAAATGCAAATCACATTATTATAAATTGAATAATTCTGATTGTATCTTAAAACATTCTATTTTGTAAATTATGTGCTGAATACATTTTTAATGTGATTAATAACTCTCTAATTGGTCTTTGTTACAAACTGGAATTTTTCATGCTTGTTTATTTATTTATATATAGTGAATTGCAACTATAGTCAGTTGACTTGATTTTATACAGTGAAAGCTTTCAATATTTAGTTAACAG
>NW_012148396.1:2037846-2054673 GCF_000956105.1 Propithecus coquereli | reverse complement strand
CACACATAATGTATTGGGGATCATTTGCTGTTCTTGGTTTATAAAAGTTTAAAATGATCTGTTGTTCCTTGTATTTTAGTAGAAGCTTATAGTTAGGTTTCTTGCCGGTGCCTACTTGCGTCCGCCACAGGACTGGCTGGTCCTTCAGCCCTCACCACTATCACCCCATCTAGCCTATATGAACAGAAACCTAGACTAGACATTCTGGAGGAGAGTCACTCAAATAGTGAATCATTGACTTAGTTGGGGAGGAGTAGATGGATATTCCCCTTTCAAGGATGCAAGAAGAAACACTACAGAGCTTCGGAAGCTGCAAGAAAGAGAGAGAAACATCTTACCTCTTGCGAAAAGATAGGAAGTGGCCTGGAACAGCCTGAAGCAGAAGGATCGGGAAAGAGGGCATAAATGGAAATAACTCACACTTCAAGCATTTTGCATGGCAAGGATTTGTGAATATCCCATAGGCCAAGTACATATGGTAGAAGGAGCTGGGCTTGAGCTGTCTTGAAGGGATGCTGCCCAAGAGTGTGGCAGCAGTAAGAGACTGTGGGGTAGATTACTAGTGGGCAAAAGCTGAGGAGTTATCACAAAAGGACCAGCCAGGAAATATATTGACCACCTCCACAGGGAATGATACTCTCAGAGGGCTCTTGTAGTATCTCTAAGAATGACAAAGGTGCTCTTAAGACAAGAAAGCCAGTACGTGGGCACTGGCCCCAGAGAGGGTAGCACAGCTAGGTTATAAAAGCAGTGGTCATATAGAGATGTTCACCTCCTTCTCCCCATCTGTCCTCCAAGGCCCCAAATTCTGAAGGCAGGAGGAATCTGAAGAGGCCCAGAGATACGGTGCAAGAAGTAGAGGAAAAATGAAGGGTAGAGTGGGAGCAGAGGGTGTCCCTCTCCCCATGCACAGCCCAATCTTGAACAGGACAAGCGGAGAGAGGAGTTTGGAGAGGGAGAGCATGGCTTCAATTTGGATATAAGTGTAAAGTTTCATTTAAACTGTAGAACTTTTAATACCTGAAAGTGAGCATTAGCTGAGATGACACTGATCTCAAACATGACTATAGGGCTATGGGACCTACCTGCTCATAAGTAGAAAGAGAGTTATAGAGAGCGGATTTGGAGGCAGTGGTTGAAGAGAAATTTTTTTGTTCATACCCTAATGAGCACCTATTCCATCATCCAGCTATTAATACATGTATTTATATTCATTTTGCCTTTGGAGACTTATGTTATTTAGTTGATATTTCTGATAGTTTTTTGTAAGTACTGTTATTTTATGTTTATTATTATTATTTTAGATTGCAAAAGGTCAAAATGCACCAATTAGTCACTTTCCAAGAAAAAAAATCATTTAAATGGGAATGGAACCAATTATTTCAGTGGCAATTAGCTAGAATATGATAGATCCCCTTCATAGATTGTTTTTTCAGTACCATAAAGAACTATAGCTATATGGCAAAGCATTTATTTTCAGTAATTTGCATTGTTTTGCTTATTAAAATGTCTAGTTGCATTTTCTATGTAAAGAATCTAAGCAGAATTTTACTCTATATTCTGTTTATACTATTTAAATTTCATGGTTTTAAATTTTTTGGTCCATCCCTTCAAAAAACATCTTATTTGAAGATTGACTAGATGAGCCTCTCTTGTTTCAGTAACAACAAAACCAAACATTTATTGGATACTTATTATATGCTATACTTGATACTAAAGGCTTCATATAATTTTTTCATTTCATTTCATTTTCTAAAAATGTATATTCTAAGGCGAGGTGAGGAGAGAGACACTACACCCAATGTTTATTGTTTGAATGATGTCATTTTCTTTCCACTAGAATAGAATCTCCTGAAAGTAGTATTGTGGTCTGTCTTGACCAGGGTGGTATCTCCGGCACTTGGCACACAGAAGATGCTCAATAAATACTTCTTAAATCCATGTCGAACACATCTTAAATATGTCACGTAATACCCATTTGATGACATACAGAGACATCGTTTAATTCTCTGACAGTCCACAAAACATGAATGAAAGAAAACAGAACTGTTACAATATAAAGCTACATAATCAGAAGTTGTCCATATAAAGCTATGTCATCAAAGTTATTCTTGAAAAATAAAGCAGGCAGAGGCCACACCATGGAATTTCTCATATGTTCCACGAGAGAATTTTGGAGGTAGAGAATCATTAAAGAACCTGGAAATAATATGATCCAATTTTCCTGTGAGAAAGATCCCTCTAGGAGCAGTGTGGAGAATGGAATTGATGGGTATGAGACTGGAGGTGGGGTGATGGCTAAGTCCCAGTGGTCCCTATGCTTGTCTGATCATCAGAACTTCCTGCAAAATGTTGTAAAACAGATTCCCAGGCCCCACCCCACATCTGCTGAACAGACTCTCTGATGGGAGCCCAGGAATCTGTACTTTTTATATGACCCCCCAGATGACTCATACCAGCCAGGTCTATGAGCCCTGGAATCACCTGATTAGCGCGGTATTCCTGATGATAGAGGATGAGGGCCTGCCTCAGTGCTGTGGCAGCAATGTCCTCCAGCATGGCTTGGATAGACTGTCTTTCAGAATCACTTTCTCATTGAAAGGTAAAAAGATAAACATAAGAAAAGCATATAGATATTAAGGATGAAACTCATATATCCATTTTTGGTCTTATATGCTCTCTATCTATTTGTTTCTCCTAGTCCATCTTCTTTGGAGAGCAAAGATCACCTCCAGGTACCAGAAATACAAGAAGAAGAACATAACAAAAAGAAATTAGATGAAAGCGAAGACGACCTGGAATTCTGGAATAAGCCCTCTTTGTTTACTCCTGAATCTAGACTGGAAACTCTTAGACATATGGAAAAGCAAAGAAAAAAACAAGAAAAATTAAGGTATTCCATTTTTTTCCTAGGAGAATGAGGCAACACTCTCTTATGGACTGTATCTTCATGATTGCACGTCATTTTACCTATTACCTGTGATAAACCTTTGTTAGCCACCACGTATAGATTTTGCTTTTTCTAAGTGCAGCTTTTTGTTGAATTGTATCAGATAACATTCATTAACATAAAAGTACCTTCTTTAGAACATTATCAATTATGACATTTTAGGTAGGGTTTTGTTTGTATGTGTTTAGGCGTTTAACCACTTTAAATGTATCTCACAATAGCGTGGCCTAGGTTAGAAACACTAGTTACCGTGTTACAAAGAAATCTAAGGTCATTTTGTGGGATGAATGAGCTCCTTTGAGTCTTTTCTATTAATTTGCAAAATGAAGAATTAGAAATTAGTTTCATTAGGCATTTTATTTTCCTAATGCAACTCTCTTGGCCATTTAACAGTATAATTTCACTTTTGAATTGTTTAGATGTAATTCGATGATTTGTTAGAAGCTAAGATGCTTAAGCTATTATTTTCAGAGTAGCTTTTTCAAAGATAGTCTCTATGTCATTTCATTTCATGTCATTGCTTAAGTCTAGTATGTAAAATGCATCACTCACAGGAATACTTATTATTCATGAGCTTAGAATGTGATCAATTAGCTCTGAAATACAATAATCTGCATGGCAATGACTCAAGTGAAATACAGTATCTCTCCCTGTGATTATCAACTAAAAGCAAGAAACTGAAAGTGTGGAAAAACTATTTGAAATCTCTGCTGCTTTCCTAAAATTTTCTTCATAATTAGAAAGATAGGGAGGTACAACAATCAAAAATCAAATTTTATCTAAAATACTTGTTCATAAAATGTGGTTATTTTATACACTGAGAGGCCATATAGTGCTTTGGGAAAAGCATTGAATAGCATCAGAAACTACATGTTCATGTCTTGACTCTGCTGCTACTCTCTATGTGATACTGGCAAGTACCTAACTTTCCCTCAGCCGTTTTCCCATCTATTAAACAGGGATTATCATACCTGTTTTACCTCTCCCATCCTATTGTTAAGAAGGTTAGATGAGCCAATAAATGTAAAAGTGCTTTGCAGACTCAAGAGCCCTTTGAAATGGAAGTTCTACATATTTATATAATATGTAATACTTCTAATATACATACCCATACACACATATATATACACATGTTATGTTTATGTGTATATATGTGTATATGAGTAATATGTAATCTGTAATGTACTGAGCCTGAAATCAGGAGAAAAATATTTTTTTTTTCCCTCTGACACCTATAAACATAAGGCTGAATTGGATGGAAGTCTAAGTCACTGTTTCGTGTGTTATAGTCTTCCCAAACCAACAGGTCCCTGAGATATTTACCTCTTTGATCAGACAGCTATTTTCATTAACTGGGAGAAAACAGAGATAAGATCAATCTTTTGATCCTAACTCTGCTCTTATCTGCATTGAGTAGGTTGAAGCCAAGTAGTTCTGGATGCCCTTTAATTGTGCTGGGTCATTGAAATATTTATTTAGTTGGATCTGGACACCCAATTTAAGACGCAGAGGAACATTTATGATTTTTTAAAAAAGAAACTTAACTGATACAAAATCTATATTAAAAGTACAATAGAAATCAAAGGCAAAGAATTGCCTATGGTTTCATCATCTCAACAAGCTTGTCCACCTCGTCTTCTATATTTTGTCCATATATGCCTATTTAAGTTATTAAATATTTTCAGTAATGTTTTAAATAGAATTTACATACTGCATTTTTATTTCACATTATTTCATGAATCTTCTCTTCTTTGCTCCCTTTCTTTTCCTCCTATCCAGCCCTTCAATGTAATGAGTGTTGACAGGCACCCACCACATGTTTTTTTTACCCTTTACAATTGTATACATTATCTCTGCAAATGTAGGATTTCGGGTCCTTTTTTAAAACAAAAATGGACTTATATTTTATGTATTTGTTGTCACTGAATACATCATCAACCTTTTCTAGATCAGTAGGTGAAGAGCAAACACATATTTAATAGCTACAAAATATTTCATAGTGTGAATAAACCACAGTTGATCCAATCATCCCTCCATTGATGGACGTTAACAACAGTCCCACCACAAACAACGCCGTGAGAAATATCCTTTTATATAGATCGTTATGCACTGGTATTTTTATTTCTATTGAATAGATTCCACTTGGTATTTTAAAAATTGTAATTTTAACTAAAGCAGAAGCTCAATACACAAATGGAGAATTGACAGTTATCTGGGTAAATCATGCGTAAAATAGACTTACTTAAATATTCGTGGCTAGTTCATGAAAAGGCGTTTTCTTCCCCCGATTCAAATCATCTGGCAAATGGTCTTGGTTGCGTTTTTGCTTATAGATACAGATACAACCATATAAAAAATCTGGCTTGATTAATTCCCAGCATAGAATTAAAGGAATGGGTTTCATAACAATGAAATGTTGATGTATTCAAAAAATATGATTGATATTTCTTAAGCTGTTTCACAAAAATATATTAATTACTTTTATATTCTCTTTGCTTATTTTTCCCTCCCCCTGCTGTCCCTTGTTCTCACCCACCCCCAATCTTAAGTGACAGAAAGAAGAAAGTGAAGCCACCTAGGACTTTGATCACAGAAGACGGGAAAGCCCTGAATGTAAATGAGCCCAAGTATGTGAGAACAAGTAGAGACTTAAAGATGCAAAATTCATGGTATTAGTCAATTGTCTCAATTCCAGGTTTGCTCTGCAAATAACATACTGACTGCTCTTAAATTTGATGAGTCTAATAATAAAGTCATTTTGTGCATTTTAAAAGGAAAACATCTATTATGTTTTCAAGTGCATAATTTTCTTGGCATCCAAAAAATGATCTTGACATATGGAAATATTTATGTACCCCATGAAACTTTGGACCATATACAGTTTTATGTCTGAAAATTGCCACTGCATTTTTGTGTTTATGAATTTTTAAAACTTTGCCATGAAAGTGTATTGAGCTGGTGGAGAATACTGAAATCCCCTACACATCTACTTTATACTCTGGAACATATCTACAAAGCATTCGAGAGCTAAGGAAAGAAATTGATTTAAATACCTCAGTGAATTTACAAGAGGAAAAATATTCAAATTGGAAATCCTCAAGTATAGTAATATCTGATCTACCCTTTCTGTCTGTCTAATGGTTTAACTAGAAAGCAGGCCAGAAAAGCCTTTTGCAGTTAAAATATAGACCAAAAAGTCTATGGACTAAATCTCATTCACTTTGTTTTATTACTCAAACCTATTTACTTTCATCATTTCAGTTGCTATGTCATTACTGTGGTAAAGGCACTGTCTTGAATTATTCCCGAGCATTTATTCATCTGCACAGCAATCACGGGCGGTGGACAGTATTTCTTCTTTATAGGTCCAGGACGTGAGCCTGAAAGAGGTGAAGTGATTGCCCAAGGTCACATTGCTAATAGGTGGTGTGTCTGACTTGCCCATGCTAATCCAGTTCTAGTGGTTTTGATGATCAAGTTTGTAATCTCACCCTCCAACACTACACACGCACACCTTCTTTATCCAGCAGACTGGAATGCAGCACCAGGCACTAGGCTTGGCTCTGGGGAGATACAGCAGTAAATATGACAGGCTCCTGCCCTCGTGAAGTTTAAAAATGTAGTGGGAAAACTGTCTCTCTTTAGTCTACAGTAGTGCTCTAGGGAGACCCTCAGAGTTCCATGTGCCTCTGCTAAGACCACGCCTTCCCTCATCACACTGACCTGTGCCTAACCTGTGCCTAACACCAATTCCACTTTGGGAGATTCTTTGAAGAACTGACTGCCACCACCTCCCCGACTCTCCTGTCATGCCTCTGCCCTCCTTATTCTCCAGGTCATCTACCATCATCCAGAATCTTATCCCCATATGGTGCTAATCCAGGTCATTCTTGCCCTTTCCCTGGACCCCCTTTCCTTCCACTGTGCCCTCTGGAGCTTGAGCATGGTCAGCCAAACCCAAATCCTCCTCCTTCCCTTCTCACTAACTGAAGCTGAGGACCCACTCCTGCTGCTGCCCACCCTTCTTCCTCACCACATGTACCACAGGGCAGTTACATCCCATGGCTACTTCTAAGCCATTTCTCCTCTTCCTCCGTTGAAGCACAGGCCATTTGGATACATGACCCCTACCCCTTCTTCTTGCAGTCCTCTCCATCACCCTGGTCAGCCCTCAACCTTCTGCCCGTCAGTTCTTTGAAAATCTTACCCCCAGACCAGTGTCTCTCTCTGCCTCTCCTGCCATTGTCAGCCTTGGTAACTTCATCAAACATGTTGGCGATCCACCCAAAGCCCTGGCCTCTCAGTTCCTCAACCACCTCACTTCCAATCATCTTTTTCTCCACCTAAGCTCAGCCAGCCACACAATTTCATTTTCATTCCTAGATTAGCCACCATCAATATCTCTTCCACCTCTAGAATCTTCACCTCGAGCCTCTCAATGAGCATCATCTCCTATGTTCCTGGGGGACTACCTCCACTCCAACAATCACGTGCCCCCCATTAAGACCAGGAATTCATTCACGTTCTTCATGTTCTCACTTTCTCTCACCCTGCTTTGGGTTTATGGTTCTTCATGGAAATCAGTCCTTGGCAAACATCTTTAATTCTCTTGTCCTTTTCCGCTTCCATCACAAAATCCCAACCCTATTGAAATCTAGCACACTACCCATTCCTGGGCTGGCCCTCCCGCATGGCTGGAGGAAACTTTACCTCTGCTCGCTGATTGTACTGTAAATTAGTGACCACAGATCTCAAATGGACTCTGGCAGTCTTCCCGTATTTTCTTGGGCAGTCCCTTCTCCCACTCTCCTGTAGTCAGCTGTCATACCTTTTCTTCTCTCCTTATGTCCAGCACCCCTGACCCTTCCACGGCCTTAACTGAGGACCTTGTCTTTTATTTCATTGAGAAAACAGAAGCAATCAGGAGTTTTCCTTTTCCTGCCCACAGCAATTAACCACCATGTCTGGGTCTGTCCCAAATCTCTTCTCTCCTGCTGCTCTGGGTGAACTTCCTCTGAGAAGTCAGTCTTTGCTGGCATCCCAATCCCATTCCTTCTCCTAACAAGGCCTTGGCTTCTCATATATCCCTGGTTTTCTGCATCAGTTCTCTTCATGCTGATGTATCAGTCTTACCTACATACAAACAAACTATAATAACCTCCATCTTAAAAGACATAAAAACAACAACCTCCCTTCCCTGGTTTCCCTTCCAGCCTCAGCTCTCTTTCTTTGCCCCCACTTAATAGCCAAAATTCTTAATAGAGTTGTCTGCACTTGGTTTCCAATTTCATACTTCACATTCCTTCTTGAAACCTTTTCTGTATCCCATCATCCTGAAACTTATTTAGTCACATCATTTCTATATTCATTGTTCAAATCTCAGTTCCTGTCTTACTTGTCTTGGCAGATTTGGATCAAATTGATCATTACCTTCCTTCTTAAAGCAATGTCTTTCTTTTGCTTCTGATTTTTCTTCTACCTTACTGGCTGCTCATCTTTTTATACTTTGTTGGATCCTTTTTTGTCTCCTGAGTACTCTAGGGCAAATTCCTCAGCTGTCTTCTCTTTTCACACTCACTCTTCAGGGATCTCACTGAATCCCATGGCTTTAAACACTAACTTTACATTGTTCACAACTGGATCCAACCTTTTTCCTGAGCTCAAGTCTTGCCTATTTAATTAGCTATTTGACATCACTGTGTGGATATAAAATAGTTACTGCAAACTTATCATGACTAAAACAGAACTCCTGGTTTATTTCCCACTCTCCCCCATAGTATGCGGTATCCCAGTGTTCTCCATCTCGGCAACAAGTTATCTGCTCATTTGTTAAGACCAAAAACCTTGGATTCATTCTTGATTCTCTCAATCATTTTATCAGTGAGCCCTAGGAACTCCTCCTTCAGTAGTACGAAAATCCAGCTACTTCTCATTAACTCCATCACCACCACCTTAGAGCTAGCCACCACTACCTCTTGTCTGGACAGTCTCAACACCTTGTTAATTAGTCCCCATGGTTAATATTTTTGCCTCCTACAATCTATTTTACTCATCTGTATAAATAGAAAGGAAGGAAAGAAAGGACACACACACCCTTTCTTAAGAAAAATTCCTGGAACGTGCCATACAACACTTTCCCTCACATGACCACATCTAGCTGCAAGGGAGGCTGAAAAATGTGGCTTTTATTCTGCATAGCCATGTGCCTAGTGAAAATCATGGTTCCTATAACTATGGATAAAGGGGGAACAGATAGTGGGCAATGAATAGCCATCTCTGCCATAGAAAACCTCTCTGAAATTACTTTTCAAGTGATATACAAAGGGAGAATTCAAGTTGGCTGGCTGGAGAATTGGGAAATAACCAATCAAGGCAGAGGAGACAGCACATAAAAGGTTCCTGAGATGAGATTAAAAAATGCACAGGTCATTGGAGACACTGAAGAAGTCTCACATGGCTGGATTATTGGGAGTGATGAGATAGTGCCTGCCACAAGCAGATGTACTGCTGACAGTCAAATCTATCTCTGACTTTATATTTTTCCAAACAATTTAGATTATGTTCTTTAATATTATTGGGTTATACATTTTGTATTAATATAATAATATAATAAGTGAAATGCTCAAATAAAATTGACCAGGTAATTCTGAGTAGTATGTTGCTAGTATATTGCTAGTGTGGAAGGTAGACCTAGGATTCAGCCTCAGGGTAGAGTTGAAAGACTTAGGGCCTTGAAATCCTACTATCCAGCTTCATACAGCCTCTTCCCCAGCTATGCCAACCTCTTTGAACCTCCATTTCTTCATCTATAAAACAGACACAGTGGGCAGTGTCTCAGCCTTTCCCAGCATGATGGAAAGGTCCACACAATGAAAGGAGAAGAACCAAGACGGCAAAAACAAGGAAGGAAGACAGGATTGTTTAAAACTTATAGAATAGAATGCTGGGTAAAGCGGAAGCAAATACAACCTTTAGTTCTCTATCAATAATTCCAGCGTTTTATTAATAGTGTGCTTCCAGCAAACTCACATGAAGTGGAAAAGAAAACTTTAGCCACCAGATGTCTCTATCTCTGCACCAAAGCTAATTTTTTGTATGTAATTTACCTTAAGATTCTCACATATAAACAAGATAAACATAAATATTTTATTAATATGTTATAGATTTCTTTAAAATTTTAAAATTAACATAGAAATTTTATTGTCCAACTACCAAAATAAGTTTGTCATTGGAGATTATTATATAATTATTATCAAATTTACTTTTGATTATGTGATGAGGTTATCTCTATAGTATCCTAAAAACACCTTTTTTTTCCCCAATGTATTATTCCTAGACTTGAATTCTCTTTGAAAGATGATGAAAAACGTAACCAGATCATACTGGACCTTGCTGTCTATAGGTAAAGACATTTTATTATGTATTTATTTAATGGGATTTCTGTCTGTTTTCATTCTCAGTAGCAATCTTCTGAGTTCTGAAACATTTTGAAATGGCATTTGGTTTGCCATGTAGTTAAATGAAGAAGTTTATTTTTTAAGACAGAGAACTTACTGTAATTTTTTAAAAAATGAAAATTGCATGGCTATGAACTCTGGAATAGTTAAGGCAGAGTTTAAATAATTCTCAGAGCCGTGCTATTTTCTAATGCTGGTACCATAAGGACCCCCTCTGCTCTTTGCCCTTAAACTCCTCTGTTTTCCCAGTATGCTTTGCTGTACTAATAAGCATCACGTGGGCAGCTCCCCTCCCCCAGTCCCATCTTAGAGACCTCAGGGTACACCTAGCAGCTGCTTTGTCACCAGCAGACGCTTCTTCCCAGCTGCTCTCTCACATCACCTTTATTCTAGTGGGGGGAGTGGCAAAGGCACCCTGCTTACTCCTCAGCACCACAGCCAGACTATTGTCCCACTCTTCTCCCTAAAACTCCACAGTTTTACCACTCACACCTTTGGTCTATACCGCTTTCTGTCTTTCATTATGGGAGTCACCTAAAGAGACCAGGTCACTCTGCCTCATTCCAAGATTTTAGGTTCTAGCTCACTGTCCTGATATCCTTCTGATGTTCTCGGGGTCCACTTGCAACATCTCAGCGACCGCTTGCATGTGCTCCCCTCTGTCTGTATCGCTCTCGCCCTATGTGTCCTTGTGGCTTGCTGCCTCTTGTCCTTCAGGCCGCTGTTCAGATGTCAACTTATTAAAGAAGCCTCTCTACCCCACAGTCCAACATAAAGCAATTCCTACCTCTGCCCCAGAACTTCCCTCTACCCTCCTTGCTTTTTGGTTTCTCTTTGGCAAAGTATAAATTTACTTGTATTCTTAAAATTTGTGGTCGAGGCAGGAACTTTGTTTTGTTTGTTCTTCCCTCTCTATATCTGTAGCACTTAAAACAGTGCCTGGCACATGTTAGATACTCAATCCATACAAGAATGAATGAATGAATGAATGAATACTGACAGTGGGAGTATGACATTTTCATACATGAATTATAATAAAAGCCTTTCTCTTTTTAATGGTTTTCATGTGCTCTATTTTATTTAATCTATCAGTAACCCTGGGAGGTAGTAGGGGTTGTTTTCCTATAATAATCCCGGGAGCATAAATTTTCAGGGGATGAGTCTTGTCAAAGGAAACAGTGATCAGAGGAGCCACAACATAAACTCTCAGGTCTTCATCCAACTTTGATTTTTTAATTGTAGTAAAATACATGTAACTTAAAGTTCAACATTTCAACTATTTCAAAGTGTACAACTCAGTAGCATTTCATAAATTCAGTGTTATGCAACCATGATCACTGTCTAGTTCCATAAAATTTTCATCATCCCAAAAGAAACCCCATATTCATTAAGCAGTTACTCCCCATTCTCCCTCCCATGGCAACCATTAATTTGCTTTCTGTCTCTATAGATTTGCCTATTCTGGATATTTCATGTAAATGAACACATTCAATAGGTAACCTTTGTGTCTGGCTTCTTTCACTTAACTGTAATGTCTTCAATGCTTATTCATGTTGTAGCATGTATCAGAATTCTCTTCCTTTCTATGACCAAATAATATTCTGTTGCATGGATACACCAAATTTTATCTATCCATTCAACTGATGGGCATTTGAGTTGTTTCCACCTTGGCTCTTGCGAATTGGGGCCAGCCCTGCTGTGGTCCCTTCCTCTCTACACCACGCTGTCTCACATGAGTTGTCTGCCACACCACACCTAGGGTCAATTCCTGCCCACTTGCTGTCAGGTCACCTGCCTTTAAAAAGCTTCTAGCTCTTCCCCAGCTAACTTTATATCCTCTGTTCCTCCAGCTCCCCGAGCTCTCTTTTCTGTTGCTTTTTAGTTAAACATTCACTGTTTCATCTATTTAAGCCCTTTCCATTTTTAGGCCTTATTTCTGGAGTTTAATGAATGCGTGACCCTTTAAATTTCAGCTCTGTTGGCTGCTTCCTGTTCTGTCCACAAATGGAAACTTTCCTTATCCCTACAGACATGAATTTTAAAGGGTAGTGATATTACTCTTGTCTATATAGTAAAATCCATCCATTCCTATGATTCTGTCTAAAAAATTATGCTAAAATTCCTTTTCATTTTTATTGGCACATGGGTGTATGCATGAAAGTTAAATTCATCCCTTCATGTATGCTTCTTACCCTTTATTCAACAAATATCAATAGACTATCTACCATATGCCGGTCATGGGGAGACTGTAACTGGCATATTCTAAATATAGTCATGTTCTCTTGTCACAGCCCTATGTGGGGACACATAATAAATAGCCAGGCCTCTAACTCTAATGAGTACTCACAAAGGGAGAAGAGTGCTGTCAAGGAAAGGGACAGCCTTCAGGGATGTGGAATAACGGTATGTGTGAGGTCTGGTGGTTGGTGGTGTGAGGGTGGTCAGAGAACGGTGGTGACGTGAGCAATGAAAACTGAAGGATTGAAGTAGCTTGCTCTGCAACAAACTGGCTGATCGTCTCAGGTAGACAAGGGCCTTGCAGGTAAGGGCAGATGAACGCTTTAGGAGGCCTGAACATGGAAAAGAATATGTAATCCATTAAAGTGGTGGATATTACACATGACATGTAGAAACTCTTATCTCTATTTTTATTATAAAAATTTTTATTAAATAATATACCATAATACTTTATTAACAATAACACCATGCATGTATCTTCATAGCAATCTTAGGGGGTAGGCACTGTCATTATCCTCATTTTACAGATGAGGAAACCGAGGCTTAGAGAGGTTAAGGATTGTGGTCCCAAGTAAAAAAGCAGGAAGGGGTGGAGACAGTTCCCCATATGTCTCTGTGACTTCAAAGCCTATGCCTTTAATCCTCGCATTAGTTTATCTGCCTTAATGTTTGCAACTTTTGAATCAGCACTGCATTTTCTACTGTTCACAATTAGTATTTTAAAAATATATGAAAACAATTATTTGGCTAAATGCCTGATTTTATTGAGTGATATGAAATCTAAATCTTTTATTTCCTCCTGAGTCAAGGAGAGTGATTGCCACCTGATCTTGGGATCAGTGCCATAAATGGAAGGCTTTGCTTGTTCAGCAGGATGTGCCTTCGAGGGCAGAAGCAAGCTAGTCTTCCAGGGGAGATAGTATCAGGGACAGCTGCAGAACAGCTGCAGGGGATTGGGAGCCGCCAAGGAAGCAGGAGCTGGTGGTTTCAGGCCTCTGGCAGAGTAGATTCAGCATTCCTGACTATTCAAGTCTTAGGGGCTTAAAATAAAATATTCATGAAAGAACATGGCAAGCTGTTTTTTGCAAACCTCTGGTGTTTCAGACCTCAGATATTTTTGGGTTAGGGGCAATCAATGCCAAGTGTACTTGTGGGTCTAAAAATGAAATTGCTGATATATTGAATTTCCTTTGGTCTGGGGATTAATTTAAGACTACTTTGTAAGACCTGTTCAGCATGGAAATTTTAAACTTTCTTCATTTAAAACGGTCACATAAGTGTGAGCTTGTATTTGTACTTCTTTAAACTTAATGTTGAAAATGATAACACTGTGTGTGTTTAATGTTGAAGGTATATGGATACCTCTTTAATTGACGTCGATGTGCAGCCAACGTATGTGCGAGTAATGGTCAAAGGCAAGGTAAGTGTAACCCTGTAGACTATCACAATTTCAAAAGCTAACCCTTGAACTAAGCTGTGTTGCCTTGATTTTTTAAAAAAAAGTTATGAAAATAGAAAAAGAGAAACCCAATCAGAGTACTGTTATTTAGGCACATGGTTTTATGCCACGGAATGGTATACAGTAGACATGGCTCCTGACCATTGTGTAGCTTGATAGAATTAATATTCTAAACCTGTGTCCAGCTTTTTCAAAGCTAATAACATGATCATATAGGTGGTAGCCTATGCATGAAGTTAAATAGTGTATACATTCTAAATGTCAATGATTTCCTTCATAGCAACTATAATTTTATCATTTTTGAAACAGTATTTTTTGCTGATTCCGAGGATTCATATAGGTTAGCTTGAAGACTCATGGTAAATATGTTGATGTTTTATAATAGGTTTTATTTATGTTATAAATTACTCTTTAGCCATAAATGGACCCATGAGTGTTTCACTGTTTGTAACTGATGACTATTCTTTAGACTATTTATTAAAACAGGTACCATAGTTTATAGATATCAAGTATAGCTCATATATTATTTTTTCTTAATAAGTCTAAACATATTTCTTAATTGAATGGTGTATTCTGAATTTGTAATGAAAATGTCTCTTGAAGTAACCTTCTCTTATAACATGTCCTGCTCTTGATGACTCCTCCTGCTTATTTTCAGCCATTTCAGCTTGTCTTTCCTGCAGAAGTCAAACCTGATAGCAGCTCTGCTAAAAGATCTCAGACAACAGGGCATTTGGTAATCTGCATGCCCAAGGTAGGTAAATGTCATTTGGCTCAATTTCAAGTCTGGATGTGTTGGTTCCTGAAGGAACTTGATCTGTCAAGACTAATGATGACTTCTGATCAAGGTACTTTTTCAGTTGAGAGAACCAAAAAATCTACTCACACCACTCAGGTGGGAGACCAAAGGCCTGTGAGAGCAAAAAGATGAGATAAGGATGTGGTTGGGATCTGAGGTGGCTTATCCTTCCCTGAGAGAACTTAAAGAAATTAAACTTAAAACAATTATGGATGGACATGGTGGCTCACACCCATAATCCCAGCACTTTGGGAGGCCAAAGTAGGAGGATCACTTGAGGCCAGGAGTTAGAGACCAGCCTAAGCACCATAGTGAGACCTACAAAACATATGAAAAATTAGCTGGGCATGATGGCACATGCCTGTAGTCCTAGTTACTCAGGAGGCTGAGGTGGGAGGACTGCTTGAGCCCAGGAGTTTGAACTATGATCAAGCCACTGTACTGCAGCCTGGGCAATAGAGTGAGACCCTATCTCTAAATAATAATAATGATATAATAATAATTTGTTGATATGGAGTATCTGGATTCCTCATTACAGGCCATTTGCATAAGTTAGGAGTAGGATGTTTCCTATTGTAAGCTGCAGAAACAACAAACAAAACTGGCTTTAGTCATAAAGAAATATTTCATTTCTTAAAACAAGACAGGAGAAGGTAAGGAGGGCCTGAGGCAGGTAGGGTCAGGGTCTTTCTCATATGTCAGCTTCATCCTTAGATTGGCTTCTTTCCATAAGATGTACACAAGTAGTAACTTGGGCAACATATTTTCTTGTTCTTACCGTGCATGAAAAGAAAGAGAATCAGAGAAAGAGGCACAAAGAGAGGATCTCTCCCATCACCATGGAATAAAAGTTCTTCTGCACTGATTAGTCCAATTTAGTTGAAGAGCCCATCAAGTCTTGACTAGCATAATCCTGAACAATTAAACCAATCTCTGGCCAAAGGGATGGTAGGACAGTCATCCCTCTATATCCCTGGGTTCAACATCCATGGATTCAACCAAAATTACATCTGTACTGAGTATGTACAGACTTTTTTCTTGTTATGATTACCTAAACAAGACAGTATAACAATTATTTGCACAGCATTTACATTATATTAGGTATTGTAAGAAATATAGAGATTACTTAAAGCATATGGGAGGATGTGCATAGGTGATAAGCAATTACTGCACCAATTTATATCAGGGACATGAGCATCAGTGGATTTTGGTATCTGTGAGAGGTCCTGGAACTGATCCCCCACAGGTACTGAGAGATGACTATACTCTGATTGGTTTCTATTAATCAGACCTCATCCCATGAGCTAGAGGTGGGGTCGACTTTGCCCAAGTCAGATTTCAAAGGGGAAAACTAGATAAACCAGTCAAAATGAGGTTCTGCTGGTGGGGAATAAAAGGAGAATGGGGGTAGGAGTGTCTGCTACAAAAAGTATAAACTTGATTAACCAATCAGATCTTTGTAATGACTTAGTAATCTTGCATTTTCCTATAGCCAATTTCCAACAGATCGATGATAATCAATTATGTATTTTTACTCTGAGATAATAAGACAGCAGATACAATTTGTTGTCAATAAAATAACAAACACAACTGTAAGAATTGAATTTCCTTGGTGACCATCAAAAATTAAGGAAATACTTCTGTAATAACTAGAATATCCTATAGGGAAATCTAAGTGATAACATAATTACTAAAGACATTTGCATGACACTATGATCAGCAGCCTTTTTTTATTGTAACTTCTAATTGAATAGCCAAAGATTAAATAGGAACTCTGCTATTTCCTGAAGGAAAATCAAGACATATGATTTGTGTACCTTTTGCAGGAGACCAGGTAATTGATGAGAACATCTACTGACACTGCTTCTAAATCTTAGATAAATGCAACATTCTGTTTTCATTTTCCATTTTGTTTTTATATCTG
>NW_012148396.1:2035281-2036520 GCF_000956105.1 Propithecus coquereli | reverse complement strand
ACATCATGTTGTATACCTTAAATATACACAATAACATTTATTTTTTAAAAGGAAAATTATATAATTAGGATACCTTTGGCTCTGAATAACAGAACACCCTGACTCAATGTGGCTTAAATAATAAATAAAAATATATCACCTCACCTAAAAAAAAAGAGTCAGGTAGACACTTAGGTACAATTTCAATTCATTCACAGTACGGTATTGTCAACACGTCCAGTAATATTTAGTACTTCTAGCAATATCTATTAATAAAATAGTCCTTAGGGAGTCCACTTGCTTAAGGCTTCTTGGGCATGGCTCCAGGTAAAATTTTAAAAAATAAATAAATGAAACAGTCCTTAGTAGTTTTTAATATTGAGATACTCTAAATCAATTAAAAGAATATCAGATTTGTTGTTTAGCAGTTCCCTCTCTGTGACAGTATTTTTAAAGAATACTATGAAGGGCTGACCTATTTGATTGTGCCTGTGCATGTGATGATTGTATGTTCATTTGTGGAAATTCAATGATGAACTTTGTATACATTTTCTAAGGACACAAAATTTGTCATTGAACCTACAAAGTGCTATGATATTTCTTATTTGATACTTCATTTGGCATTTTTTCATGGTGTCAAATTGATATTTTCTCTTTTCTTACCCCTAATGAGGCTGAATCTATACAGACTTGGTGCTGACCAATAGGCAAGTTTTATCAGTCTAAGTCTGTCCTCTGGCGCATGGGTCATGGCTATATTTTATGTTGCTGACATGTCAGCAGTGATTCTAGCTTAGCTCCTTATTCTAGGAGCCTTCACCTCATGCTAGCTTTGCAAACCTAGATGCTTCCAGCACCCACCACCGAGTGTGTGATATACAATGGACTTAGGCAATATGCAAATATCACAAACCCTAGCATGCAGCTGGGACTCCTGTCTCCATTCACCATCTTTATAGCTTAATTTATGGGTACCTACATTTCCCAGAAAGCCATCTCCCACTGTATTTCATCTACCATTTTATCAGGGCTCACTATTTAGGCTAGAAGTGGCAAGTGGGGTAGTAGATGAAGACGTACTCTGGCCCTATCATAAAGGTAGCAACAGGCAATGGAGGTTCATAAAAAACAGTGCACCTGCATAGGACGCTTGCCACGAGTGTGGTTGGCAGGATTGGAAGTTGCTCTGGGTGCGTCAGTGAGTACGTGGTAGGTGAATGTGAGGGCCTAGTACTGCTGTACACTACCTTAGACTTTATA
>NW_012148396.1:2025293-2034516 GCF_000956105.1 Propithecus coquereli | reverse complement strand
ACACCATCTTCTACCACTTCACCCTCTATAGTCATTCCTGCCACATTGACCTCCTTGCTATTTCACAAACATGACAAGCATCTTTCTACTGCAGGTTCTTTGCAGCTGCTTTTCCCTCTATTGGAATGTCCTTTCCCTGAGATGTCCTCATAATTTGCTCTCTTATCTCTTTCGGGTTTCTGTCCAAGTGTCATTATATCAGTGAGGCCTTTCCTGATAAATGTATTTAAAAAACATCTCCTCCCCTATCCCAGCAGTCTATATACCCTGTTCCTGCTGTATTTTTCTTCATAGAACTTATCACCACCAACAGTCTAAATATTTATTTATTTCTTTTTCTATTCTCCCCAACAAGAATGTAAGCTTCATGAGAACAGGGATTTTTGTCTATTCTTGTCACTGGCACCTAGAACAGAGCCTAGGAAAGAGTGGGTGTTCAATAAACTTTTATCGAATGAGTGAATACATTAAATGCATCTTTAAAATGCTTTTTAATATTTACAACATGCATCTCCCTTAAATTATTCTCCCTCCCAACCATTACCTGATTGTTTTTCCATGTATATTATTCCAGGTTAATTTTAAAAAGAGTTTATCAAATTCTGCCTCCAAAAAGGACATTGGAATTTTTATTGCCATGGGTTTATAGGTAGTGAAAAGAAATATTAATAATTAAGGGAATGGGCTCTGGAGCCAGTGAACTTGAGTTAAATCCCAATATTTCACTCAGCAGCTATGTAACCTTGGCAAATTATTAATCTTTCTATGACTCAGATCCTTCATCCATAAATTTATATTAATAATAATTCAGACCTCAAAAGGTTGTTTTGATGATTATGTAAATCAATAAAGTATCTAGAACAGCTCTTGGGACATACTATATACTATGTTTACTGTTAATTAATATTACTCATTATTAGTAATTCATATTATTAAATAATTGACACTAACTGCTATTCATTAATATTGTTTTATAAAAATTGAGAATACACTGAATTTATAGATTGTACTAGGAATGAATTGATATATTTACATTATCAAAATTGGATATGCAGTAATGTGTTTTTCCGTTATTACTTTTATTTTATGTCCCTCAGAAGGTTTTTTTTTTTTTGGTAGTTTTCTCTCTATAGTTGCTACACATTTTCTAAAGTTTATTTTAGATATCATTTGTATGATTTTAGTTTCTATTTTGGGTGGGATTATTCCCTATCACATTTTCCAAGAGTTTATGCTTGGCCTTCAGTCTGTTTATTTAAATGTGTAATCAGACTAAGTTATATGTACATAAATAATCTTTTCATCATCATCCTGGAGATATTTGGCATATGATCTCACCACAGTCCAACTTAACAAGATTTAACTGAAATTTTGCATTCATTGAGAGGCTTGTTGACTTGCATCAAATCATTAAATTAAATTCCCATCCAGATTCTCAATTGACAAGTTACAGGAACACTCCAAGAATATGCTTCATGATTTCCTTTGGGTGTTCTTTCAGAATAATTAACTGAGATTAAGGAAGTTGCCATCCAAACCAAACAGCAAAATATATTTACCACTTCAGTTGGTGAACGTCTTGCTTGATTTGCTTATACTGAGCACAGGAGGTGAAGGTCACATAAAACAGACCATAGTTTTTAAAAAATGGTCCCAGACTCCCTTCTCCTTGTTAGTTGGAAACCTGTTTGACAGTACTTTCTCTCTGCTCAAGCACACTTGCGATATGCCTAACATAAAGTCACTTTTATTCTCTCATTGTCAAGTGGGTCTAAAGTGTTGTCAGGTTGGTCTGTGGTGAAATCTTGCTAAGTTTGCCTGTTCCATTCATACTTCTACTCTTTTATTTTTCCTTCTTAGCTCAGTTCTAAAAGTTCCAACACTGAAAAAAATGGAAGCTTCAAAAGATAATTTCCACATACTTCGGCCATCATATCTACTAACCTCCCTGCATTGTATTCCTTGTTTGGCCTTCCTTCCTCCCTGAGTCTGTGAATGAACTGCCTGTGGTCTATGCAAACCCTGTAGATGTGTGTTGGATCCTATTCCCACTTGCCTTTGAAAGACTTTTTTTTTTCTTGCCTTTGGCAATTCTCTCCTCTCCGTACAACTTTGCTTAATCTCATCTCTCTGGATTTTACATTAGAAAACGTGCTGTTAGTTCACAATAGCAAATATATAGAATCAAACTAAGTGTCCACCAACTGATGAGTGAATATGTATGGACTACATATAAATATCTCCCATATTTTTTGCCCTGATCCACTTTATTGCAAAACTCTTAAAACAGACATCTATGTTTGCTGTTTCAATTCTTTTTCCATAATCTCTAAAACCAATTCCAATTAGGCATTACCTCCTTCCCAACCCCCCTCCACTGCAATATCTCTTTTCAAGGTCTCCAGTCATCTCCACATTACCAAATCCGGTGCTCATACCCCATCCTCCTCTTACTTGACCTTTCAGCAAATTTTTACACTCTCAATCAGTCCCTATATTTTTAGACCCTTGTCACTTGGCTTTGGGCACACCACTTTCATTTAATTCTCCTTCTATGTCACCAGATACTGCTATTCACTGGATGTCCTTTGCCACTGGATGCTTCATTGCTGGTTCTTTTTCATATCAGACTTCTTAAAGTTGGCATGTGCAATCATTCAATTCTTGGACCCTCTATTCTTGTCTATTTATACTCACTCCCTACATAACCCCGTCTAATCTCATGATTTTAAATAACATCTCTAGAGCTCCATCATCTGCTAATTTCCAAGGAAGACGTACTACATATTTTAAAAACATCTTAATAGTATCAGTACCTAACAAGATAGTGAACAGTTACTGTCCACTGATCCAGATGGATTGGCTAAGAGGATAAATCATGCTTTCAGTGACCACACAGGGGTGGGAAGAAAAAGTTAAAATCAGAGCCTGACAAGGAGGGGACTCTAGTAAATCATTCTCATTTTGGGATGGTGACTCTGAAGATTGTAACCTAGGCTTGAGAGGAATAAGAAGTAAGCCAATCCTCAGAAAGTCTTGCAGCCTGTCTTCACACTATCCAAATGGCCCCCAAACTGAGCCTTAAACTTTAGTGAAGGTAGTCTCAGAGGCATGGCACCCACACATGCCTGGCAAAACCTAGTGAAAATCCTTTCTAGCAAGAGTTGACATCATCCATGAACTCCAGTTATATATAAAAACACTGCTTTAATTTGAGGTCTCTCAAAAGCAGAACCTTACGTAGGGATTTGAGTGCAATAGTTTATTTGGGAAACAAGGGAGTTCTAGTCAGGAAGTAGGGAAGGGAAGGCAGCCAATAGAGAGTGCTCTATTAAGCCAGCTACCCCAGTGGGAAAAGTATAGGAGAGAGTGAAAAATACATACCTTAGGATAACTCTACCTAAGGGGTGATGGAACTGGAATATTTGTATACCAACTCCTGAGAATCTTTGCCTGATAGTTGCTCCCTGTTGTGGAGTGGTAGCATGGAGTTGATAGTATAAACTCCCCAGCACTTCTGAACTGCTGCTGACATAGACCACACAGTCCTTCATTGTTCTAGGAAAAAGGCTATAGCCACGGAGTTTGGAAGATTGGCCATTGAAAGTCTGCTAGAGCACATTGAAAGATTAGAGGTTTTGATATAAACATTGATGCTAATTGTGTTAGGAGAAAAATTCAAATATGAAATGTCTTATAAGGAACTGGAGCTATGAAAGTGATATAACATATTTGAAAGGGAACTAAATGAAAAACTCTAGAACTGAATACAATAAATTAATTTTAAAATTTAATGAGTGGACTTAGTAGATTAGACACAGCTGAAGAGAGCACTGGTAAACTGGAAAATCAGTAAGAAGATAATGTCCAGAATGAAGGACAGAGAAATAAAACTTTATCGGAGACACTAAAAACATGTAGAATACAGTAAGAAGGTCTAACATCTGTTTTGTTTGATTACTCCCATATGGAGAAGAATGAGAGAATGGGACAAAGATAATATTTTTTAAAATAATGGCTAACTACAGGATTTATACTTAGGATTTTTGCATGGATACCCACTGCAGAAACTTAAAATGTATTAAGTACCTTATCAGACACTATGATACGTTTTTGAGGAATAGAAAAATAATATAGGCTTGGTGCCTGCTCTGAAGGATTTTACCACACACCCAGACATATGATATATCCACAATTACTACTATTTAGCAAAAATCTCTTTTTTCTTCTTTTTTTAATTTTTTATTTATTTTATTTTATTTTTTTAGAAACAGGGCTCACTCTTGCTCAGGCTGGTCTTGAACTCCTGAACTCAAGCTATCCTCCCACCTCAGCCTCCCAGAGTGCTAGGATTACAGGTGCGAGCCCCCACACCCAGCCTAGCAAAAATCTTTTATACTGTGTGCTTAGCACTTCATACAACTAGATCTCTACAATAGCTCTATAACCTAGGGATTTTTATTTTCTGTATTTTTCAATGAGGAAACCAAAGCTTGCTGGGGAACAGCCACATCTGAAAAAAGATCCATCAACTGCATCTTATCTTCTGTTTAATTCCCTTCTTTATCCTCTTGAGTCTGTATGAGGTTTTTATAAGAAAATAAAAGATGAGGTGATCCAAAGTTAGCTCTCTACTGTAAAGTGAAGCCCCGGTTCCTGGCTGTGAAGACTCCAAAGGCTGTCTTTGTGTGACTTGGTTTCACAGCTTCTACAGAACTGCAAAGCTGCCATTTAGCATGGGCTCTGTTCTTTTTTCTTACTGGCTGGTCAGGGTAGATGACGGATCATTCTTTTACTTGCCAGCAAATGAGGAGGAAAAGGTGAGGTCGGACATCAATCCAAGGCAACTGGGAGACACCATAGACATTGTAATTACTCAAGACATTGTCTGTCTTGAATCTGACATATCTCACCACAGTCCCCTGAGGCCGGGAACCATGCCAACACCTCCGTCACTCTGGATCCTTACCCGGGCCAACGGGAGAGGGAGCGTTCCTTTTTGCCATACCAGGGTTTCTGAAATTTAAGTTTTCTCCTAAGCAGTGAGGCTGGAATATGCCAGGCAAGTCAGTCTGGATCTTTGCTCACATGATTTCTTAATGTGAATGCCATCACCATGAGTGGGAGAAGCCACAGGTCATGGGGACTTAGCCTGTGGATGGGACAGAAGGGTTGACATCAGGGCATCGTTTTTGTCTATGGCACAAACTCTCCAACACTTTCAGACTTTTTCCCAAGGTGATGCTGATGAGACAGCTCAGGTCTTACTGTTGTTTACTATTTACTGCATACATTTGCATATGGTTTTTCTCACACTAAAGTCCAGTTGCCAGGGCAACGAGGAGTGGCATCTTGGTGATGTGGCTCTGTCTTCTATCACTCTCACCCTGTGAATAAGCTCAGGCAAATGGTCCTACAGTTCTGCCTGCCCCTCTCCTCCTGCCTTCCTCCTTCTCCTCCCCCTTTCCCCTCCTAAAGTCTCACAGCATCTCAAATTCGGGCTGACCGACAGTGTTTCCCAAAGTCATTCAACTAATTTCTCGGGTGCTATTGACTAGCCTGGGCCCTTCCCCTCCATCCATGACTGTCCTCAGTGCAGGCTGCTCTCTGACCACCATTCGGCCACATCCAGTGAGCATCATTGGGCCACGTCACGTGTATATCACAGAGACTTTTCCAACCTTGGCCCAGCCCTCTTGGACTTCTGCATGTCCCATCCTGCCCACTGAGGCAGGGCCTACAGTCTGCCAGCCCCCACCCTAGCAATGTTCTTCCTCAGAGGAAGATGCCTATTTCTCTTTGACTTATGTGTTCCTAAGATGTGCTGAGAAAAGTGGAGCCTGGTCTTTATACCTTATTGGCCTCATTTTACTTCAGGAGAAAATAAGACTAATCCCTGCTACAAAGAAAAATATTTTCATAGCCACCTGACCTTTTCCTCAGGCACATTTATAACAATATTTTTAGGAAAAGGAGAAGAGACATTCCTCTCCTTTTTTCCTCTAATGAAATATAAGAAATCTCCCATACAGATGAAGAAAAAGAGCAGCATAGTCAGACAGGAAGCACAGTGAGACGATGGATTTTACTTGTTTATCTTTCCAGACAGTTTGAAGGGGAGGGGAGGCAGCCCGTGGCAAGAACCTGGAGAGGAAGGAAACAGGGATAGCAAACTCCCCAAAATTCAGAAAGGAGACAGCCTCGTGCTGCCAGAGGTTCCCTTTGTAAAAACCTGGGCAAAGCAGCTGTTCTCAGGTAGAAGAGAAGAGGAAGAGAGAGCTGGCAGACCAGGATGGGCCGTGGTGGTGACTGCAGTACATTCAGGAATAGGGCCTGGCTGGCCCTCATTCCCCAGAAACACCGGAAGCATTTTTGCTATCCAGAAAGGCTGGTGGGAATGTCTGAAAGAAAGACAAAGATATGTTTCCCATTGTTTTAGAAATCTCACGGAGTATGGGAGAGCCATCAATATCAAAGAGAAAGCTTCAGGAGAGCCTTAGCTCTCCCGCCCCCTCCCTACATCTAACCCATCAGCGAACCCTGTGAGTCTATCTCAGAATATGTCCAGAATGACCACATCTCACCAGCTCTGCCTTGGCTAGCCTCGTCCTGCCATCACCCCCTCTGTCTGGGGTTACTGTGGGAGCCTCCTTCCACTCCAGCCCTTTGCAGTGTATTCTCGGCACTGCAGCCCAGGTGGTCTTGAAGCAGAAGGAAGATCATATCTATGTCCCTCATTTGCTTGGGATGCTCCAAGAGCTTCTCCTCGCACCCAGAGCACAAGCCAGAGTCCTCCCCAGTGCCTGCAGGGCCCCTGGCATCGCCCGCTGGCCCCTTCACTCCCTCCACCTGGCCTCCTGCCCCTTCACTGCTGTTCTGCGCGCCACTCATCTCCCTTCCCAAAGCCATTGCACTTGCTGTTCTCTGTCAGGAAAAATCCTCCCTGGGCCCTGAAGGGTTTGTCCTCTTACCTCCTTAAAGTCTTCCCTCAGTAAGGTGTTCCCGACGCATTGTTTAATACTGCACCCCACCTCCCCACCCACCAAGGCCGCTTTGCTGCCACATTTCTTTTCACATAATTTGTGTCTATGTATTTAGATATACATATATACATAGATATATATGAATTTAGCCTGATCATGAGATGATCAGGGATAATTTTTTAATCTATCATTCCTTATCTACTACTTAATCCTTTGCTTGGCACATAACATATCCTCAGTAAACATTTCTTTGAGCATATTTAATGGAGGTGATAGTTGAAATTGTGAGCAAAAGTGAAATTTCCAAGAGAAAGAGAAATTCATTGTGATTTTCGTGAATACTGTTATTTACAAAGCCAGGCTAAATTCATAGGAAAAAGTTAAAAGTTGATTTTTTTATGTTTTCTTTCTCAACAAATATCTCTGATTATATTCTATTTTCCTTGTGCATTG
Source organism: Propithecus coquereli (assembly GCF_000956105.1). Classification (NCBI taxonomy): domain Eukaryota; kingdom Metazoa; phylum Chordata; class Mammalia; order Primates; family Indriidae; genus Propithecus; species Propithecus coquereli. The sequence continues at coordinate 2,027,080 of NW_012148396.1, read as the reverse complement.
ACTCTTTTAATTTACAAGTAGCAAGTCTTCATCTGAAGTGGAGCCATTGTTTGTTCATTCTTATATAAATTCATATAAGTAACTATTCAATTGAAATATATAAAATCATTGTTTAATGGGTCAAAAATAGTCATCTATTGACAATTTCTATGGTTTACCTGAAAGTATAAGGATTCAGACCAAAGTCTCTCCCTTGCATCAGTTTACTATATTTTTACACAGCTCACATAGTCTGTGCTTCTTGGGATGAGTACCTTTTGTGGCTGGTGAAGCGGCCACACACATTTTGTTAAAGTAAACATAGATCGTCTCAGTGCAGAGTGCTGCCTCAGGAGGTAATGAGACTCCCAGCCCAGGGTACTATTTAAGCAAAGGCTATAAAGTCACCCATCAGAAAAGCCTTAGAAGGAACTTTTATATTCTGCAGAAAAGTGAACTCTGTTACTACCTCCATGTTCACTCCCAACTTTCAATTGCATTACTCTATGAGAGTTAAAATAATGAAACATCATTAAAATGTTAATTTGTTCCTTTGTGCCTATTCCACAATTGAATTTTCAAGTAGTTGATTACATTTCTCTCTGTGGACTCAGGAAACCATTAGTCTCACATTATCTAATTTATTAAACAAATTTTGGCCCTTACTACTTTTCCGTTAGTCCTTTTTAAACACACTTAGTTCAAATGAACAAGGCAGTGTTTGATGTTAATGAGCATCGCTTCCTAGAGGAAGAGCAGTGCAGGATTGCAGGTACGGGGGAAACCAAAGGTCAGAACTTCAAAACCTTGGAACTCTGAACCTATAGTCCTCTGCTTGGGTAAAACATGTCTCATCAGAAGAGTTTTACCTGCTGTTAGTGTGATGGTGGGCATTACGATGAATTTCAGTGTTAATATGAATACTGGTGTTAATATTTTTCTTACAGCTGATTTCTTAATGCTAACTTTTAAACTTAAAAAAATCTTTGAAACTAAGTGAGCTGAAAATACCTTTTAAAAATAAGAAACGCGTTTAGATTCTGGTGCACAGCAAATTCCCTGTGAAGAAAAGTTCCAAATTTGTGACTCTATTTGCATTTCCATAAACATAGAGTCTTTGTCTGTGCTTATTATGTGACAGATAACAGTGTTAGAAATAGGGTGTTTTAAGACTCTAATTATGCATATGCTCCCATTCTTGTTGGTGCATTTACAATGTGAAGCAATACAAAACTTGTACTTTGGGTTTAACAGCTTTTTTTAAAGCTGATATTTTAATGAATTTTAACTAACATTGACCTCATTTAAAGTAATTAAATCTTTTTAAAAGGTGCTAAGGTACCAGTGCTCAGTGGCAAGCAGATTCTGAGATGGAGATGAGCTGGCAAAATACGTATTAAGGGGTGTCCTGTGTATCAACGCCTGGGGAGGGAGGGCAGGAGCGAGGAATGGGAAAAGGGAGAAGCTGAGTTGTAATGCAAGCCCAGCAAAGGCCTCAGCCAGTGCCTCCGTGAGCTCTGTGGATGACCTCAGTCTGTAAAGTTGTCCGAATCTGGCTCAGGGGAGCACCCTTGAGAACCGCCCCCCCTCCGCCTGCCATTGATCAGAGAGATTGGATTTAGTCTCTGGGTTCTCACACTCACGTGAGAGTTCCAGGTCTCAGGTATGTCAAGGAAGGAGCAGAGAGTTGCAGAACTGAAAATGCAATGTGATCTAGGACCACAAATGAACAGGGATACCTGAGATTTATAATGTCCTTCGCACCTGAAGAAGAATCCAGTTAGCCCATCACACAACCAATACATATG
>NW_012148396.1:2017925-2024425 GCF_000956105.1 Propithecus coquereli | reverse complement strand
GTTCTTTTTTTTTTTTTTTTTTTATTCTAGAGCCTCAGCAAAAGTCTGACCATTGCATAAGCCATTCGTGATGTTAAGGGTTTTATTTTTCCCCAATCTAGTGTTCCTGTATTAAAAGGGTGGAGCTTAAGCAGATCTTTCTGCATCACACATAGGCCCTCCTGTGAGTCCTATGGGAAGAGACAGATATACTTCTGTGTTCATGGTCTCCAGTGAAAGGGAGCTGGACTAAATCGTACATACATACACATGTTGCATTTTTATAAAATAGGATAGAAAATAATACAACTGCACTATGTAAAAAACTGATCTTGCACCACCACATTATGGTGTCATAGGAGAGGGACTGCCTTCCAGGAGTGGACGTCCATAAGATCACTCACCCCATCCCTGAGCTTGATGCTGCATTCCCTAAGACTGTGATTCATTTCTTCATTTGTTCATTCAGCATTTATTAATTAAAGCATATACATGATAAACAAGGGGCTGGGCTTTTGGGTTCTGGCCAGTGGAGCACACAACCAAGGATCCCTTGTTAAATGGGAAACAAATTGCCCCACATATTAATTTTTTAAGTCCCCAGCACTCCCATGGAAAAATCTAGTAAAGCTTGGATAAGAGAAGGTGGCTTAGGGTTGAGGCTAACCTGGGGCTTCCAACTCCCTTTTCAGATACAGATTGTGATTCCAGCATACTTGCCTGAGCCAGCAGATGGGAACTGGGTTGATGATAGGCCCTCAAAATCCAAGCCTAGTTCTTTTCCTTAGTCAGTTTCATGGATCTGGATTATAGCTATGCAACACACCAAGTCTCAGGCAGAACAGAGAAAGGGTGGCAGATGGCACTCACTCTTCAGAGTAATGACCCTGCCCACCAGGGAGATGTGGCCAGTGAATGAGTCATTCCCCAGAAGAATGGACACCCACTCCTGGTCATTCTCCTCTTTGGAAAGAAAGGACAAAAGCACCTGTCTTGATCACTGGACCCAAGGACAGGAGGAGAGAGTTATAAAATTCCTTCTGTCTCCCTAGGAGCAATCCCTGTCTCATAGGAATGCTGGGAGATGGGGGGATTAAATAAAATATGTAAAATACCTGGTATTGGTAGGTGTGTGCCAAGCACACAGTCAGGGTCTCATGAGTAGTAGCAGGTTCTCTTCTCCCCCAACTCTAATGTCTTAGGAGCTTCCTGAGGGGCAGTGCTGAATAATCTTTGTAGTATGTTTGTTGAATGGAATGTTTTATTTATAGAGACCTCAACATCCTTAGCACTTACCTTATTTAGTTTAAAGGTAGTAGAATTACAGAATTTTTCAGACCAAGAAGGAAGCTTTGAAATCAAAAGCTGATTCCTTCATTTTACAGAGGAAGAAACCAGGGCCCAGTGAGCAGAGAGAATGGGGATTCGACCTTCTAGCTCTAGGCACTTTCCACTGTGGCACATTTCACTGGGAGCACCTCCAAGGCAGTGTTTCAATCACATCTTTATCCCCAACACCCCAAAAAAGTGTCTGGCATGTTGTTGGCTCTCAGATAGTATTTGTTGAATAAATTAATTCACCATATCTGTTTGCTTGGCCTTTGGCAATCGTAGGATAGCTTGTGGCTTTGCAAGACTTTTGTGAACACATACAATTTGTGATGAACCTTCTCTACACCACATATAGGGAGGGGCTTCAAGTTTGACTCCCTTATCAAATACGTAGAGAAAAAATAAAATATTTTAGCATCTTTTGAAACATATGTATATTATATATATATATATACTTAAAGGTACATTGGAAAGTAATACACCACTTGGTGTGTGTTGTGTTCTTATTTTAGGTAGAAGAAATAATCACAGGTGGTCGACAAACATTCAAGTCCATGAAAACTACCTTGGACAGCGGCAGAGAACAAACAAGCTCAAGGTACCACCCCCTACTCTGTCCTTAGCTGTATTATATTGGTCTCTTCATTGTCATTTGTGGTTAGAATGCAGCTTCCAAAATGAAGCAGTTATTTAAATGGTTACTATCATGAATGTTAATGTTTTTTTCCCCCAAACCTTAGACTCTTGATTTGAATAGACTCCTGATCCTTGAAAAACAAATCTGTATGCATACAGGTCCCACGTCCTGTGATGAGAAGACTGGTACTGTCAACACCAATGGCGGCTAACACTTACTGAGTGCTTGCTTTGTGCCAGCCACTACTCTGTGTGCTTCACCCATATTTGCACATTTCATCCTCACAATTTTTATGCTCAGTTTCCAGCTGGGGAAACAGGGCGGGAGAAATGTAGAAATTTAGAGTGTCCTGAAGGCCACGTAGCCTTGTCATGTTGGGACAACTCTGCTGAGCCCTGCTCACACTGTTGCTCTCACTGCCTCTTTTTTGTGATCCACGTGTCACTTCATAGACTCCCAGGGCGCCAAGAACCCAAAAGCCCCCCATCCTGCATCCTCTTGTCAGTCTCCTGACTATTGGTCATTGCTGGCTTTTGCTTAAATTCCTCTCCCAGCAGGACCCCCACCCTCTCAAGAGAATATCCATCCCTGAGTATTCCCCAACGTGAGGAAGCCTTTCTCTGCCTCTCTCTGATTCCTAAGACAAGGTCCTGACTCTGCCTCTGGAGACCCTTAGAGCCAAGCCCATCTCCCTTAAGCAGTGACATCCCTTAAAGTATTTTGCACAAAGCTGTCCCATTTATCAGTTCTTCTCTAGAATGAGATCCCCGTTCTTTCAACTGTCCTTTTACTTCTCATGGTTTCCAGACTCTTAGCATCCAGATGGTAAAATCTATTTTGAACTAAGGCAAGCTATCTTTGTGATACAAATGTATATGCTAGAATTATCATCGTAAAAATACCTGAATAAGAGCTATATTTATGTATTGCATAATAAAGCAGTCAGGCATTGGTATATTCAAAGACGACTGTTGAAGTTTTGTACAGATTTTTAAATATGAGGTTTGTTTGAACAACAGGTATGGAATTGAATTCCTACTGAAAAGTGCTAGTTTTAACCTTGGAAATCAGCTCTCAAATTTCCCAGCTTAGTGATTTCTGTTGCAGATACAAGATTCAAGGGTATTATGACTATTATGAATATTCACAGTCATAATTAACCCCCAGCAGCATCAACACATGTAAAGAGTCTGAATCTAATTTGTGAGGAATCCCAGGGATGGGAAGCCAAATCATTGCAAACAGTTTGGAGCTGGTTTTCAGACCCCAGGAAAACTATCATTATGGTGATTACACTTGAGGATTCAAGATGGCTTAGCACAATTCTTCACTGGAGTCTCTCCTGTGGTATGTTTGTGAAGGATTTCTTTTTCATTTTGATTACTGAGATATGATCATCCCACAACCACACTTAAAATGTCTGTGTCAAGATTGTTTGTGGTGCTTCTTAATCCTTCACAAACTTTACTGTGCATGTTATCTCAGCCTCTGGCTGGGCAACCCCATTAGCCAAACAGCTGCCCAGCAAAGCTGCACATGGGACAGAAGTCAGACGGGTTGCTGGTTTCAGGGAAAGTAGGACAGCAGTTGCAGTAGCAGTATGCTGGGACGGCCACAGGGGGCCCCTTGACCCTCTCTTGGCTGGAGTGGCCCCTTTCTCATGCTGTGGAGACAGCAAATGGAGGGGAACAGCAGATGGGATAGGGTTTAGTTTGTCAGGACAGGAGGGTAACACTAGGTGACCTCCTGTGGTCCCATGTCACAAAGGGATTTCTTGAGTGTTGACTCCATGCTACACGGTGCTATGTATTGTATCTATCTTTTATCTTCAAAAATAACACTGCAAGATAAATACTATTATTTCTCACTTAACTAAGATTGAGAGGTCAGATTTTTCCACATTGGTAAGTAATAGAATCAGGATTATAAAAGTTAAGGCTTGCCTTCTTACTTCATGGACAGAAGATCTTGATTTAAAAATGATCAAAATCATTAAATTTTTTATGATTAATACTTTTTTTTGTCTTGTTCTGAAGTCCTTTCCTACCCTGAGGTCATGAAGGTAGCCCTTTATGTTATAAGGCTTTATAGTTTTGCCTTTCACATTTAGGTATAATTGGATGGAAAATCAAATCTATCAGGAATTGGTATTTGTTTAAGGCAATTTATTTTTTCCAATGTGGGGACCTTATTCTCCCAGTGTCTCTTATTAAAAAGTTAATCCATTCTGCATTGGTCACCAGGACCACCTCTGCATAGATCAGGTGTCTGTATGTGTGGGTCTCTTTCTAGACTCTATTCTGTTCCACTTCCTTAATTTCTATAGTCTTATGAGTCTTTATAACTGGTAGGAAGTCCTCTCACTTTGTTCCTGAAGAGTGAGTTGGCTATTCTTGGCCCTTTGTACTTCCATGTATATTTTAGAATCAACTTGGCAAGTATTATACACACATACACACAAACAACACACCTGTATTGGAATTTTATTTAGAATCTTATTAGCCATATAGATCAACTTAGGGAGAAGAATCCCTATAGTGTTAGCATCTCTTTCAGCTTTTTTGGATGTCTCTTTGTAAAATTTTTTAATTTTTCCATGAGTGTGGCCGTTATGGAAAATTTATTAATAAGTGTATTCACTTTTTGGTGTGAGATGTTTTTGATGCTATCATAAATGCATTATTTTATTTTTTTCTCTGTTGCTAATATACATATTTATAATTTACTTTTTATTGTAGTAAACTACACATTACATCAAATTGACTATTTTGATCATTTAAAAGTGTACAGTTCAGTGGCATTTAGTATTTTTACAATGTTTTGCCACCACTGGATAATTCACTTTTGTGTTTGACTTTGTACCCAGTGACTTTACTAATCTCTCTTATTATTTTATTAATTTATCTGTGGGTGATTTTAGATTTTCTGTATATCCACAAAGAATGGTAGCTTTCTTTCTTCCTAGTTCTTATTCCCTTTATTTCTTTTTCATTCCTTACTACATAGGGAAAGGCTCCAGTATAATATTGAAGAGAGTAGTAATCGCAGGCATCTTTGTCTTATTGCCAATTCCAGAGCAAACGCTTTCTGCCTTTTACTATTAAGTCTGAGACATTTATTTAAGCATAGTGATTGTAGTGATTTTATAATTCGTGCTTTCGTATTCCAATATCTGAAGGTTTTATGTTTCTATTTGTGGTGTTAATTCTGCTGGTTGTCTTGCAAAATGCCCCCTTTCTTTGAGTACTTATTTTTTACTGTGAGCTGCTCCACAGAGAAAGTTCTCTGGGTGACCTTGCATTGACCCAGTTCTCTCCCCTTTCTTGCTTGTAGTTCTCAGAATAACTGTAGAATGTGCTGGGAATGAAACATTCTGAAATAAGGGGGAGCTGGCCAGAACAGCCTCTGCTGCTTTCTGGGATCCCTCAGCTTCAGTGCAAGTGGGGCATGTGCAAGTGAGACTTCATTCACCCCCAGGGCAACTTTTCTGAGCTTTGGGGGACCAGCTCCCAATGAACCCTAGGTTTCTGTTGTCCTTTGCTGCCTGTCCGTAAGTGATAAACCTGCTTCATGCAACTTGTGTGTGGCGGGTGTTCTGTTTTACTGGACTCAGACAAGTTGGTAACCAGCATAGTGAACCTCTTTCTCACTTTATTGCTTTGGAAAATAGTTTGGGGGCTTCTCAGAGGCTGGGGAGGTACTTGGCCAGAGAACATTGGCATATGCTTCAGGGAAGAACACTGCCAATTTGGAACCACTGTCATCTAAATTCAGGATTGAGGATTTGTAACCAGCAGCTTCTGTAAACTTTCCAGCTTGTGGTTACAACTCAGCCTTCCTCTGCCCCACTGAGGCAGCTTTCCTCAAATTCCCCAGGAGGTGGGAAGAGGGGGTTTACTTCTCATTCGCTCTTAATGCAGGAGAAGCCATTTGGCACTGTACCCTTGTACAGTGAAGGGTACACTGAAGAAGTGTCTTGTTAGACTGCCCACCTGGTATGCTCAGGGCTTTGACTTCTGTCCTCAGACTTCATAAGGTCAACTAGACCAAAGCACAACTTCAAGGGCCACCAAATGCCTTCAGGGCAAAGGTGGCTTCAGGGCTCAGCTTCTCCTTCAGGGTTCCTGCCTTTACTGAATTCTGACCTTACAGTTCCTTATGATCTTATTAGCTCTTTAATGATCTCAAGAAAGTTTTCAGTGGGAGGTGGGAGTCTTTGGTCCAAATATGCTAGCCCACCATATAACCAGAAAAAGTTCTTTCTTTATGTTCTTTAATAGAAGGAATCAAATATTTGCTCTCTACACATCAGGTAACGGGCTGATAACCAGAATCTATCTAGAACTCAAAAAAATCAACAAGAAAAAATTAAACAACCCCATCAACAAATGGGCAAAGGAAATGAACAGAAACTTTTCAAAAGAAGACAGGATAATGGCCAGCAAACATAAAAAAAATTCTCAACATCTCTAAACATTAGAGAAATGCAAATCAAAACCACAATGAGATCTCACCTAACCCCAGTGAGATTGGCCTCTATCAAAAAATCCCA
>NW_012148396.1:1970558-2017162 GCF_000956105.1 Propithecus coquereli | reverse complement strand
CTGCCTTCTATGGTAATACATCTGCTTACTTTGTCTTCCAGCTATTCTTGCTAGATTCCAGAGGTTCTGGTTCTGAAAGTCAAGTAGTAAAACCAGTGATGGGCATCTGTCCTTCAGGCCTCTGACATCAAGGCAGGAAACAGCAGGGGAGAAGAGCCTCTCTCCTCTTTATTTTGGGGATTAGTGTGATCTTCAAGTGTCCCAGGCTTAGCTGCTCACTGCTTATTACCCCAGAGGTCCATGAGTAATTAAAGTCCTCTAATGCAAATTAGTCCATTCCTCACAACATCTGAAGTAGGTGAGTGCAGTAACTATATACTGGCTAAGTTCATGGTTTATTAGTAAGATCCAGAAATTATAGCCCAAGATATATGCCTGGAAGTGAGATAGGCTATTTTTCCTCAAAGTCAAGGAAAATATAATAGATGAATTTAAATATTTCCTTAATTATGACACAAATATCATAGCTTTTAAATAATAACATAGTAATTAAAAAGTAGAGCTTCAATTAATAATGACTGTAATGTAGGCCCTTAAACTTTCATGAACTATAACGTCCCCTCCATTTGTATTAGAAAATATTTCCCAAACTGGAAAGTGCCATGTCACAATTGGTCTGGTTTATCATTAAGCTATATAAAGATTCACATTAGTTTATGGGATTCCTAGTTCTCAAGCAAATGTTGGCATTTTTTTCCCTCCATTTGATTATGGGCACGAGCTATGTCTTACTCACCTTTAAATTCCCAGCACTGATACGGCACTGGGCACCTAAAAGATTTGTACTGAAAAGCATGCTTAATTAAATAGCTGACTCTTACCCTTATACTGGTACATAATGACTTACACTACTCTTTTGCTGCATTTACTGAATGCATGCTGTGTTTCTGGCACATTCTATGCCTTTACATGCATGAACTCATTTGATCTTGACAATAGCCCTATGTTCGTTGTCATCATCCTGATTTTAAAGACAAGGCCATTGAGGCACAGAGCAGCTGAGTAACTCAAGAGAGCAACAGCCTAGTGGGTAGGAGCTAGGATCTTGCAAGCTACCCTGGATGTCCTACTGCCTCTGACTGCCAGTACTAAACTTTATTTCTTGATTATCAAGAAATAAATGAGATGAAAGAGGCCCTAACATGTTGTGGGTTCACTGTGTTATGACACAATTGATTCCAATATTTGTGCTGACTTAGAGAATTTTTAAAAATTTTTCCTTTATTCCAAAATATTAAGGGGATGCAAATGTTTTTGTTACATGGATACCTTGTATAATGCTTAAGTCAAGGCTTTTTTGTTACCAGAATAGTGTTCATTATACCCAACAGGTAAGTTTTTGTCCCTCAACCCTCTGCCCTCCCCACTTCTTGATTTCCAATGTCCTTTACATCTCTTTGTGCCCATGTGTCATGTATGCCCACTGTTTAGCTCCTAATTATTAGAGAGTACATGTGGTGTTGGTTTTTCCATTTCTGAGATACTTCCCTTAGGATAATGGTCTCCAGTTCCACCTACGTTGCTGCAAAAGACATTATTTCATTCCTTTTTTATGGCTGAATGGTACTCCATGATATTTGTGTGTGTGTGTGTGTGTGTGTGTGTGTGTGTGTCACATTTTCTTTATCCACTCATGAATTGATGGGCACTTAGGTTGAGTCCACATCTTTGCAATTGTGAATTGTACTACAATAAACATTCAAGCACAGGTGTCTTTTTGATAAAAAGACTTCTTTTTCTTTGGGTAATACCGAGTAGTGGGATTGCTGGGTCAAATGGTAGGTCTACATTTATTTATTTGAGAAATCTCCATACTGTTTTCCATAGACGTTGTATTAATTTGAAGTCCCACAACAGTGTATAAGCATTCCTTTCTCTCTGCATCTGTGTCAACATATATTGTTTTTTGAATTTCTAAAAATGGCCATTCTGACAGGGGTAATGTGGTATCTTATTGTGGTTTTGATTTGCATTTCCATGAAGATTAGTGATGTTGAGCATTTTTTTCATATATTTGTTAGCTATTTGTCTATCTTTTGAAAAACTTCTGCAAGTACAAAAATAATGAACTACCTAGGAATATACTTAACCAAATATCTCTATGAGGAGAACTACAAAACACTGATGAAAAAAATCATAGATAATGTTAAAAAATGGAAAACATTTCCTGCTCACGGATTAGTAGAATTGACATTGTTAAAATGTCCATACTGACAAAAGAGATTTACAGATTGAACACAGTCTTCAATCAAAATATCAATGTCATATTTCACAGATCTAGAAAAAATAGTTCTAAGTTTCATTTGGAACCAAAAGAAAGCCTGAATAGACAAAACAATCTTAAGCAAAAAGAATGAATCTGGAGACATCACATTACCTGACTTCAAATTATCCTGTAAGGCTGTAATAACCAAAACAGCATGGTACTAGTATAAAAATAGAAACAGACCAATGGAACAGAATAGAGAACCCAGAAATAAAACCATACACCTACAACCAACTGATCTTTGACAAAGCAGACAAAAACAGACACTGAGGAAAGGAAGCCTTGTTTAATAAATGGTGCTGGGAAAACTGAATAGCCACATGCAGAAGAATGAAACAGGACCCTTATTTCTCACCATGTATAAAAATTAATTCAAGATGGATAAAAGAGTTAAATGTAAGGCATGAAACCCTAAAAATTCTGGAAGAAAATGTAGGAAAAACTCTTCTAGACATCAGCCTAGGCAAAGAATTTATAACTAAGACCCCAAAGGCAAATACAGCAATAACAAAAATAAATCAGTGGAACAAAAAACCACCTAACAGATACAATGGACACTGTTGTGGTGATAGGCACATTTTTTGCCTTGACTCAAGCCATGTAACAAAAACATTTGTACTCCCTGAATATTTTGAAATGTAAAAACTGGGACCTAGTTAAATTAAAAAGTTTCTGCACAGCAAAGGAAATAATCAACAGAGTAAACAGGCAACCTACAGAATGGGAGAAAGTATTCACAAACTAGACATCTGAGAAAGGGCTAATATCCAGAATCTACAAATAACTCAAACAAATCAGCAAGAAAAAAACAAATAACCCCATTAAAAAGTGGGCAAAATATTTGGAAAACTTTTTTGACGAATTTAATCTTACATGCCAGATGCCAAGGATAGTAAACCCATCATTTGTGCTGTGTATGGCACTTGATTTTCTATGAGTAATAGTATATGTCATGTTAACACCGCAGACCCGGATTCAGTTCCCACCCCTGCCTGTGTTTATCTGTGGGACCTTGGCTGGCTGTTCCTCTTGTTCTCCCTCTGGATCATAAGGTGGTGGTAATGAGGTTATCTGAGGATTCAATGACACAAGTAAAGGGCTTAGCACAGGGCTCAGCAAAGGACAGGGTCCCCAAGATGACCCCAAGTTCAGTGATTTATTAGAAGGACTCACAGGACTCAGCATATACTGATATGCATGGCTAAGATTTATTACAGCAAAAGGACACAGAGCAAAATCAGCAATGGGGCCACATCCAGAGAAAACCAGGGCAAGCTTTAGAGTCCTCTCCCTGTGGAATCACACAGGACACACTTAATTCCTCCAGTAATGAGTTGCAACAGCACATTTGAAATGTTGCCCTTTGAGGAAGCTCATTAAAGATTCAGTGCTCAAGCATTTTATTAGGGGCTGGTAGACACCCTCTGCTCAGCACGTACCAAAGTTCTTCACTCCCAGAAGGAGAACATAAACCATGTTGATTGCACACATTTCTGGTCACAGTATGCCACCCTCATTGTTTTTTGTGTTTTTTTTTTCAATTTTTTTTTAATTTCAGCATATTACAGGGGTATGCCATCCCTCAGACTGCACATGAAACTATAAGAATTCTAGAAGAAAATATTGGAAGAACTCTTATTGACATTGGCCTAGGGAAACAATTTATGAATAAGACCCCAAAGGCAATCACACTAACAAGAAAAATAAATAAATGGGACCTGGTCAAATTAAAAAGCTTCTGCACAGCCAAGGAAACTATCATGAGAGTAAACAGACAAACTACAGAATGGGAGAAAATATTCACATGCTACACATCTGTTAAAGGACTGATAACTAGAATTTATAGAACTCAGGAAAATCATCAAGAAAAAATCAAACGACCCTATCAAAAAGTGGGCAAAGGACATGAGCAGAAACTTTTCAAAAGAAGATAGACTAATAGCCAACAAACATGAAAAAATGCTCAACATCTCTAATCGTCAGGGAAATGCAAATCAAAATCACAGTGAGATGTCACTTGACTCCAGAGAGAATGTCCTTTATCAAAAATTCCCAAAACAATAAATGTTGGCGTGGATGTGGAGAGATAGGATAGGAACACCCTCACTGTTTAGGAAACATTTCATGTAGATACAGGGAATGATTTACCAGCCAACACCCAAACTTGCAGGCAGGCCTTTCTAAAAAGTGTCATCTCTGGCCTGCTCTTGCTATTCTCTCTTTTCTGCACAGTATGCCTCCAACCTTGTGAGGTCTGTTATTTCCTGTGCATTGATGATAAGCAGCTTCATCCAGAAGCCATGAATCTCTGTCCCTTTAAAGGTAGAGGGGCCCGTGAATATCGCTGCATGGAGGCCTCTGAGAGGAAGGTGTGTTCAGGTCGTGACCACAGCACCATTCATTTCTCTACAGCCTTGGATTCCCTTTTTGTGTTGATCCACATCCTCTAACATCCTGCAGGGCAATCCCCACTTCTTTCTCCTCTTCAGAGAATGCACACGTCCCTTTGAATTCCCTCTTCCTCCCGTGGCATACATGGTTTATTTATAGTGTGCAATCTGGGTCTTCAGACTATCCTATTTTATTATATATTCTTTGTATGATTTGTATTTTTCTTCACATTTCTATGTGTATTAGTTGAAATATTAAGAGGAATTAAAAACTCAAATGCCTTCAAGGGCTGAGCAGATGACAGAAATGAGGGGGAAGGGTTGCAAGGACAGTAGAAAGTTTACACTTCCAAAAGAAAATGGAACCTTCCTCCCCCAACAAAAAGTGTCTGCTGGATGAATTTAGTTTAAGGACATCAGTTTGGAGTTTCTGGATTAGATTGATTGTGTAGTCTTTTTTAGATCAGAGATTATTTCTTATATAATTTCATTATTTCCCTCGTAGAACAATAATATTTTTTCACTTATTCAACAAGTATTTGTGCAGTACAGCTGTATGCCAAGTATACAAGATGAAAAGGACAAAATCTTTGTCTCAAAGATGTCAGTCTCGTAGGACAACAGACCAATAATGAGACAATTATATGACAGTATAAATTCTATGTTAGAGAATGACACTGCAGTGTCAGATATTACCAGGATCCTGTCTATTTGCACAGACTATGGTATCCCTGGTGCCTACATAGCACCTGAAATGTAGTAGACATTTAACATAAATCTGTTGAATGACTAAATGAATGAATGAATGAATGATGCAGTAATTTCAAAATAATTTGACTGATTATCAAAATCACTTGGGGGGGAACATTACAAAACTACAGATTGTGGGGCCAAACTCCAGACCTATGGAATCAAAATGCCAGGAATGCAGCTCAGAGACCTGCATTATCTACAGAGTTTTCTACATGACCAGGACATTGGAAGCATTGGCCAATGGAGGTTCCTCCTTGTTCTGTTTTATTCCTGCTATTGCTGAGAACTGGGTGCAGGCAGTAGGCTAGGTTCTTGTGTAGGACAAGTTGGTGAGCTAAGCTTTGCTATGCACCTGAACTTGTGGTATAGAAGCCCCTGCCAAACCCTGACCTGGTGGATCGTTAAATTAGCAGGGTCCAGAAGCCTGATTAGCTGCATTCAGGAGAGATTCCATTACTGATCCTGGCTGTGGGGCTTTGCCTGCTGTGTTGTTTCAGTTACAGAAAAAAAAATTCTTAGGTAAGCAGAGTTTCCCAGGTGACCTCTCCTCCAACTGCCTGTGCATTAGCACAGCCGGATAGCACTTTTTTTCTTCACAAGTCAGAATCTTGCTTCTACAAGGCTCTAAGTGACTTGAAGCTGGGGACATTCTCTTATTTTTATCTCTGTGCTCCAGGGATATCACTTGCCAATGTTTGCTGGATAAATAAATGAGTGAGTTGAATCTATTTGAAATTTTAAATGATGCAATATCAATTTCCCTTTGTCTTTTTGTTGTTGCAGAAGCAAATGCATTGAAAAACTAGAAGTGGATCCTAGCAAGCATTCATTCCCTGATGTGACTAACATCATTCTAGAGAAAAAACACACACCCAGAAGACTGGGATCTGAACCCAAAATTATACCCAGTGAGGAAGACCCAGACTTTGAAGATAACCCTGAAGTGCCTCCGTTGATTTGAAACATCAGACTGCCTTGTCATTGGCTGTGACCCACTAGGGCCAGTTTTTGTTGGTGCAGAGACAGGATGCATGTTATTTATGGGGAAGCACAGAGTTATTCATCATTATTACTACTCCAATGTTTAACTTTTATTTTGTACAGTAATATTCTTAAACTAGTTTAAAAGTAAAGTGTATACCTTAAATGATGTAACTCAACCATTTGTCTATAACAAAGGGTTGGTGTTGAAAATGTTCGATAAGATCATAGAACTGTTGCATAAAACATTGGTTATAAATCACAGCACTGCCTGCTTATGCACAGAGTAAGTCATAGATAAAAGGACTGATTATTAAATTGGTACTTAACCAAACTGGTCAAGCTCAGAAGTTAAAACTATAATTTCGGACCCAAATGGAATGCTTTAATATGTTTTCAAACAGCATTTCAATTTTTCTTCTCATGGTGCATCTGCTTTCCCTGGTGGCAGGTATAATGGCAAGAATATGAGTTTTGAAATTAGACACCCTATATTTGGATTCCAGCTCAATCACTTTGTAAAGACCTTCTGCAAGTCCTTTAATTCTCTGAGCCTTAGTGGTTTCACCTATAATCTGGTAATAACACTTGCCTCACAGGTTGGTCTCCATTAAACTGTATAAAAGCTCCTCATACAGTGTCAGCCACATTCAGAGCCTCCCTCTGCTCCCTGTTTCCTCCTTTCCTCCTCCTCCCTTCCTCCCAATTTCTCCCTCCCTCCCCTTCCTCCCCTTCCCTTCCTACTTTCCCTTCCCTCCTTCCTCCCTCCTCCATTCCTCGCTCTCTTTTCCTCTCTCTCCCTTCCTCCTCCCCCTTCCTAGCTCCCCCCTCCCCTCCTCTTTCTTTTCTCCCCTTTTCCTCTTTCTTTACTTTCTTCCTCCCCATCCTACTCTTCCCGCACTTTCTTCTTTACGTTTTTGATATTTTTACCTCTTCTTTATCTAGAATATTATGAATTCAATATTCCACATACACTGTAGGAAGAATTACTGTTACTCTGATCATGATATACGAGCATTTAAATCAGGTTTCCCCAAATATTCATTCAGCAAATACTTATTGAGCAACTATTGAGTGCTAGCAACCGCTCTGTTCATCGGGGATTCAGTAGTAACAAAGCAGCCACATGGACACAAGTGCTGTGTCAGGTGGGGATAAGGGCTGTGAAGGACAGTCAGAGTAAGGAGCGAGGGTGACGGGGTGCTCTCTTGGATTGGGCCTTCTCTGTTAGACAGGCTTCCATTAGAGGCCTCTGCTAATGTTTTAGCAGAGAACCAAAATCCACCAGTCAGTGTCCAGTCAGGGAAACTGAGCCACTATAAATACAATGGGAATAGAGATTGTGATAGGAATGCTGTTGGATTCAAACATGGGAGGAGCTGAGAAGCAAAGCTCTCTCAATTTCTCTTCCAAAAACTCATGCAGGTTCTTCTTTTGGTCAACTCTATCTGGGAACCACACAGGGAAGGGGATTCTGGAAAACAGTTTCTAATCTTAGCCGAGTTGACATTTCATAATCCAAAAGAGTTTGGAACCAACTTGGAACCATATACATTTGTCAGGACTATATATTTAACTTCTACATAAAGATAAAACAAAATTATACTTCTGACTAAATTAATGCAGTTATCCCTTAAACAACCAAAAACATGCTATCTGTTATGGACTCAATGTTTGTGTCCCCCAAATTCATATGTTGAAGCCTTCACCCCAATGTGATGGTATCTGGAGGTGGGGCTTTGGGAGATAATTAGGTTTAAATGAAATCATGAGGGCCGGGTACTCATGACATTTGTGTCCTTATAAAAAGAGGAAGAGACTCCAGAGCTCACCTTCTCACCCGTCTGAGGACGCAACATGAAGTCAGGAGCAGTCCTCACTGTGACCCTGATTAGCAGCACCTTGACCTGGGATCCCTGGCCTCCAGAACTAGGAGAAGTCAATTTCTGTTGTTTAAGCCACCCAGTCTATGGTATTTTTTAATGGCAGCCCAAGCAAACTGATATTATCCCTGTCCCAAAAAGGAAACAGAGTCCCATATATGACCTTTTCCATTCTTGAGTGTTGGTTATTCCCCTTCCAGAGGAGTCATACTCCCATTCTGATATCCTATGAATTCAATATTGAGATACAAAGTTAATCACTATTAACACATATCATGTTAGAATGGGAAAACAAAGTAAAGAGATTTAAATATATGGTTAAAATTTATATGTGGTCCACCCTAACTGTGGACCACAGTGTGGTTTTGGGTCCCCAGGAATTACCATTGGTTCAGAGCCAGTGTCCAGTAATCTCTGAAAAGCCTGGGTGTTTCTTTCCTTCCAGTGCAGTCACCCTGGTAAATGTGGGCCCCTTTGCGGAGCCCAGGAGGAAGATTCACAGTATAAAATTTGGGGCAGTGTCCAAAGGAGGTCTTTCCCCGAAGAAATCCAACTGTGACGTAGTGAGACAGGTGGGTGTCTGTGGGAAAAGTGTTCCAAAAACTAGCTAGATTTTTATATATGGATATGTGTGTATACACAACTAGACAGATTTTTATATATGGATATGTGTGTATATACACACATATGTATTCATATCAAAGCATGGAAGAAATACCATCACTACCATAGCTCTTCTTTTTGTAGCCAGCCATGTGGTTGAAGCTGGTGACTGGTGTTTGTTGCTTTCTTCTTCCACCACCTATCCATGTTGCCTTTTCCTCAGCAAACACCTCAGCCGGTGCCTGAGACTTAGAATGTGAGTCAAATGGCTGAAGGACCATCTATTACTCAAGAATAAGAGGAAATACTACAGAATCTGCCTAAATCTTCATCCAGGGCTGAGAGGGGGTACTCCCCCCAAAGAAAAGTGAAGGCATAGTGGGAGAAGAAATATGTTGTGTTTGGATCACTTCTACAAGCTGAGCGTTCAACTTTCAGATTATCCTGATTTCGGAAAATTCCACCAGAATTCCAGAATGCTGATAATTCCAGAATCTGGTGCTCTGGCCGCTCTTCCCAAATTCTCCCTGCGCTGCTCCTTGCTGTCCGACTCTGTTCCTGCCTTTCTTTCAGAAGACTCATCTTATGTCCCCACATCAGCACCGCCAGGACAGGAGAGGTCGTCAGTCCTCCTCCCAGCCACCAGGGGGAAGAAAATCTCACCAGCTATGATGTCCAAACACAGGACACCACGCATCGTCCTTCTGTTTCTGATTTCTTGAGCAGCATGGCTTGGCCCTTCCTCACTCCTGCCAATCACGTGGCCCCTTTCCCCAGCGCAGCTGTTCACATCTCTGCACTCCACTCCCAGCTACCATGACGAGCCTGGCAGCAGGACCGTCCTGCCCTTTGGGAGTGGCCCACAGATGTCCAGAGGAGGCCACCCACAGTGACCACTAGGGGAGGTGTAAGTCTGGTTCAAGACTCCAGGGCCTGAGTGAAGGTGTCCCTGCTTGCTCACAGGAAGGCTGCCCTCCACTTGACAGCTGAGCTGTGGCATGCAGTGTGTGTCTGTCACCATTTGCATCCTGTCACAGCTTGCCTGATACATTTGGATGGAAAGTGCAACCCCATCTGCAACTGACACGTGTCAGGCCAATGCGTCTGCCACCCTGTAGCATACCAAGCTAAATGAGCTGATCTCTTACATGTCTACTCCCTGATTATTGCTCTTTGCATTTGGTCTAGTGTTTTCCTTGTACCAGAGATCAGCTGTGGGTCTCTTCACTCAGCAAACACTGAGCACCTACGATGTGCAAGGAGCCATATCAGGTGCCGTGGAAGATTCTCTTCTGAGACCCCACTGTCGCAGTTCTCATCTTCCTTCTGCTGAAGGACTCTGCTTCCTCCAGCCATCACATAAGGGCCAGTCACCCAGGGGTCCCTGCTGGCCCCATCCTCTGCTCAGCATGGATGCCCCCTGGGCCCTTGGCCCCATTCCCATGGCTCCTGCCATCAGCTCTAGGCTGATGCCTCTGAGATCTCCATGTTAGGCCTCAGGTTTGTGCCCAAAGTTCTGCTGTTTTCTCCTGGGTGTCTTATAGCTGGTCCATTGTTCAGTTCAGTATCTTCTTCCTCATTTTTCCTGACACTTCATTTTTTTCTGCCTCTTTTCTTCCTTGTTTTGTTTTATGGATTCACTTTCTGATCATCCACTGCTTCCTGTGTTCAACACTCAATCGACAACTAAAACCTGTCAGTCAGTTCTACCTCAAAGAGAGCATCTCCAGTCTTCTCCAAACCCACTTCTGCTGCCTGCATTCAAACCCCATCACCTGCTATGCCAATGTTACCCCCACCTCAGCCCTGCTTGGTAACAGAGTGTACTTTGACTATTCCCTAAGGACAAGTCTCAGCACCTCACATCCTGGCCCCAAGCTGCTGTGTGCCATATCCCCACTACCCCTCCCTGGGCACTTGGCCTGCCCACTGCACGGAAGTGGTCACCGTTCCTGGGAGCCACATATTGACCCTCTGTCAGTGGCATAACTGGACTGAAGTTGGTGATGTGCTTGGTTCAAGGAACCCAGCTGAGCTTCTCTCAGGGTAGGACAGGAGCAGGACAGTGTTGCCAAGGCCCAGGGACAGAGTGGAGGACCTGCTGATGGAGGGAGGACAAGACACAGTGCACAAGGCACCTATTCCTTGACAAGAACATTAATCATTGGAACAATTATAAACAAAAATGGAGCCCTGATTTCAGAGAGAAATGGAGTCTGACATCATGAAATGTCATCTGGCTTCAGCTGCGCTGGGAAAGTGCACCAGTCCACGGTGCTGTCAAAGGGAGAAATCAATGGCCACAGTGATCCATGACCCCTCCTCCCCAGCAGGACCCAGGGTTACGGAGGACCATGGTATTTACGCTGCTCACTTCCACCACCAACAGAGATTAGAATGTCTGCTCTGGTTACTATTGCTACATGACAGACTATCCTGTACTTGGTGACAGAAAACATCCATTCTATTATGCTCTTGGCTTCCAAAGGTCAGAAATACCAACAGGTATAATGGGGACAACTTGTCCTTTCTCCCTTATGTCTGGGGCCTCCAAACCAGGTGATCATCTTGAGGCGTCTTCACTTACACATTTGGCAGTTGGTGCTGAATTTTGACCAGACCTCAGTGGGTCTAATGGCCAGAACACTTAGACGTGTTCATGAGGGCTAGTCTGGGCTTCCTTTGAGCATGCAGCCAGGTTCCAAGAGGAAGCATCCCATAAAAGCAATGAAGCAGTACATGGCGTGTTCAGGACCCGGCCCCAGAAGTCGCCTAGCTTGCTTCTGCTACCTCTCATTGACCAGGGCAATTACAAAGGCCTGCCTGGGTTCTAGAGGAGAGGGCACAGTCCCATCTCTTGCTGGGAGAGGACAGGGTTCTAGAAGAGCATGTGAAATAAGAGATATTGTTGAGAGAATACAATTGGAAAATACAGTCCACCACAAC
Organism: Propithecus coquereli; assembly: GCF_000956105.1. Taxonomy (NCBI): domain Eukaryota; kingdom Metazoa; phylum Chordata; class Mammalia; order Primates; family Indriidae; genus Propithecus; species Propithecus coquereli. Next base: position 2,005,340 of record NW_012148396.1, on the reverse strand, counting down.
GCCCTCCTCCACAAAGCATGAGTTCTCTTAGGTGACATTGTGACTTTTCCTGCTCTCAAGGAGAAGAGGAGGTGGTTCCTCTCCTCTTGTGTGAATAAAAGATATGGGCAATGGTGGGGGGAGATGCATATTTAATTTTACCCCAAGGCCGTTTTTATAACCTACACCGCTGCCTGCCTCTTCCTCCTTTGGTGAGTTGTATAGATAAAAATATTTACAAATCAATGCAAGGCCAAATAAAGATCCTTACAGGCCATTTAGCAGGGTTGTTCAGAATTATGAATTAGATCTTATTTGTTGTTCCTTAGTTTATGCAGATAAAGATAGAAAAGAAAAACCTTAATTTCCTCTGGCTTTATTTCTTTGAAAGCTGCACTGAAATGTGATACTATAGTTACCTACCTATTAATTACTTTTTTTTTCTGCTAGTATCTTTGCACTGTATTGAATGTAACTCAGGATCCCCAAAGTGTCATTATGGGACTACATTTGAAATCACTGTCATGGCCTTAACTCAAATATCCCTGGATCCAGCCCCACCTGCTGACGAAGAACCTCCAGTTTGTGTCCCCAGGTGTTCCTAGGGAATCTCTCACAGGGCCAATGTTCCTCTCCCCAGCTGGACAGCTCCTTCTGGAGACATCCTCCCTTCCAAGTTCCAGTCTCTGCTGCTGTTCCGTGGACCACCGCCCATGCCCCAGGGCTCCAGCCATGCCAGCATGTCCAGCAATTGCATATTATTCTTTACTTGAGGGGTTCCCAGAGAAGTTCTTTGGGGGACCTTAGACTTGAGAGATTGGACTACTTTTGCATGAATTGAAACCATTCTTCCCTGCCCTATGTTGTGCGTGTATGTGGGGGGTGTAGGGGTAGAAGTGACAATACCTTTTCCATCTCCTGCTGTGTCTTCATCTGTGAGTAGACAGCTGCCTCAGCCTAGCAAGGTTCATAAGGACAGTACTGATATCAGAGCTTCCCCTTGCTGCTGTACCCATCCGCCCTCAAAATAAAAACACACACTGGGTCTCCAGGAAGGTTAAGGGTATTCTTTCCAAAAAGTTCAGGTGCTTGACCCAATATTGCACACAGCAGGTGAAGAGCAGGGCCACCAGTCCCTTCACTGTCATTCCAGAGACAAGGCACCACATCCTGGGACCTGAGTCGATGCCCTAAATTTATAATTGTTTGCCATGATTCCCATTCCATTCCTCTTTCCGTCAGTACTGTCTCCCCCAACATGATCCCAACTGCCCTATTTTCTTGGAAGTACCAAGCCTCTCTACTGAAATGACCAAGTCTAAACCTTCTATTGTATCTTAAAAACTTTGTCATCTACATCATTCTGGGAGCCTCTGAGGGAAAGGTGAGCTCTTGTTTCACTGTGAGCTGACTCTGTGGAGTTTGGCTGGGGACATCCTGAAGAATAAGTTCTCCCCCTTAGAACAAGGCAAAAAGTGGGGTGGAATCTTCCACTCTGAGATGCAAAGTAAAACCCACCTCACGCCATGAACATCCTTCCCCCTACCCCCTCGCAAAACAGCCTGATTTGGATTCCATATGACAGTCATACTCTTTTTGGTAACAGCTTTGGTTGGCCTCATTTCTTGTGAACAATCCTGGTCTTACTTTCTTTAGAGATTATTCATGCAATCGCTGCCTTGGGTAACAAACAGAGCTGTAGCACATTATCAAACAATGAAGCATTCTGTGCCCAATCCCTTCCCCTGAATTGCTAGGATTCTACTCCAAGTCGGAAAGGAGGTGGAATTTTTATTTAAGTAGCTGCACTGTGCAAAGCTGTATCTCTCTTTAGGATTCAGTTAATTTCCGCAGGTTCTGCTACATGCAGATCTGGGAATAGTCATTATACTACACTCTGAAGCACCACTCTCTTTAGTCTGTTCCTGGGACAGCTCTCAAAGCCACCCCCATCCCTTCAGGCTGAGTTCTCTCCCTAGAGGTTCCTTAAGCAGAAATGAGTTAATAGAACAGGGCTGAGACTGCTCTCCTTAGAAAGGTCTGCCTGCTTGCATCCTGGATCTTGGATTTCAGGAGGGTTTCCACCATCCTGAAAATTGATAAAAGTGGCTCACAGCACCTAAACAGACGATGTGGTGTATATTCAACACCTGCTTTCCCTTCTGGAGGTCTGGAATTTAGGTACATGATAGGTAGAGGCAGACAATAAAAACCTTGGACACTACGTCTCCAAAGACTGTTCCTAGCAGACAACATTTCACATGTCACTACTTATTGGAAGAATTGTGTACATTGTGTACATTCCTTGTGACCCCACTGAGAAAGAACTCTTGGAAGATTTCCCAACTTGCCCTATATGCCTTTTCCCTTTGCTGATTTTGCTTCATATCCATCTGTTGTAATAAATCATACCCATAAGTATGACTGTGTGCTAAACCCTGTGAGTCCTACTAGCAAATTACCAAACCTGGAGATTGTCTTGGGGTCGGGGGGATGGTCTCCAAACACTCCTTCATCCTAACTTCTTCCCACCAATATAAGTCTTTCTTCAGCCACACCACCATTTCCTGGACATCCCCAGATACACCTGGACAATAGCAATGCATATACCTAAGGTGGGTCCAGCCTATATGTACGCCAAAGTCTGCTTTATAATGCAATTTCCAATGACCTGAGTTTTTATTTTCGTTTCTCTATACTACTATATTAATACTTCACTTGTCATTATAATATACCTCAAAATTTTGTGGGATGAAATGATATAAATATATAAATGAAGCCTATTTGATCATATGCAATAAAGTTAGAAATCAATAAGAAAAGGATAGCTCAAACTATATTTTTTGTGTTAAAAAATAGATGATCAAAGTAGTGATCCTTGGGTTAAAAACAAAATAAATGGAATTATTGAGTTTAAATGACAATGAAAGAATCATATGTCGAAATTTGAAAGATGAAGTTAAAGCAGTATTTAGAAGAAAATGTATAGCTTTTGTTAAAAGATAATTTTTTGAAAAGAGATAAATTTACAACTCTCCTATAAATATAAAATAATGCCAGAGATTTTATTTAACTCATTAATGAGTGAACCAATAAAATGTTACAGCTGGTTCAAAGGAGAATTCAAGAGTCACTAGCATGTAGCAAGTAGGCAGTAACGAATGCTGAAAGGAGTTTACACATAGACACAAAATCAGTTTGTCCCCAGGGTGATGATCAAATGCAATCCCCAAAATGAATGTAAGAAGGATGGGAAGGGCAGAAACTAAATAGAGTACATTGGATGCCTACGGAGGAGTGGAATGGGCCTGGGGAAGTGGGATGACAGAGACTAACTAAAATGCATGTATCCACACATTCATAAATACATAAGTAAAACACACCAGACTGAGGCTTCGCATGAAATCATGATGGTGATATGCGATGAACTGAAGAATACGATGAACTCTTTTCAGTAGAGCTTAGATCCCAAGTAGGGAGAGAAGGGGAAGGGAATCAGCAAGTTAATATTGATTTCTTATTTTTTTAAAATTAATTTTATATATGGTGCTTTATTTTATCTTTTTTTTTATTTCAGCATATTATGGGGGTACAGATGTTTAGCTTACGTATGTTGCCCTTACCACCCTCCGCCAAGTCCGAGTTTCAAATATGTCCATCGTTCGGGTGGTGCACATTGCACTCTTTGTGTATGCAAATACCTGTCCCCTCCTCCCTCCTTCCTCCTTCCCCCTCCCCCTCCCCCCTGCCCAACATCCAATAGATGTTATTCTTATATGTGCATTTATGTGTTGCTCAGTTAATACCAGTCTGATGATGAGTACATGTGGTGCTTGTCTTTCCATTCTTGGGATACCTCACTTAGTAGAATGCGTTCCAGCTCTATCCAGGAGTATACAAGATGTGCTATATCACCATTGTTTCTTAAAGCTGAATAGTCTACAAATCCGATAAAGGGCTGATAACCAGAACCTACTTAGAACTCGGGCAAATCAACAAGAAAAAATCAAACGACCCTATCAAAAAGTGGGAAAAGGACATGAACAGAAACTTTTCAAAAGAAGACAGAATAAAAGGCAAAAAAAACACGAAAAAATGCTCAACATCTCTAATCATCAGGGAAATGCAAATTAAAACCACAATGAGATATCACTTATCTCCAGTGAGACTGGCCTTTATCAAAAAGTCCCAAAACAATAAATGTTGGCGTGGATGTGGAGAGATAGGAACACTCATGCACCATTGGTGGGATTGCAAACTAGTGCAACCTCTGTGGAAAGCAATATTATTTCTTATTTTTACACTGCTCTTAGGGAATTTGAAAAATAATTCACCCAACAAGAAACACACAAGTTCAGATTGGTGGTCACTCAAAATTTTTTTTCAGCAAATATGAGAAGTTTTCAGTATCTAAAAGCACCGTTTTAAGCTACACAAGTGACAAGTAAAAATCTCTTTCTTTAGAGAATTTATATTCTAGCGGGTAGGGAGTAGCAAAATCTCTAAAAATACCTACCACCATTCACAGGATCTGTCCCTTGGAAAGCATCAAGAGGCAGGATCTTCTGTGTCCCCCACTGAAGGACAAGGACAAGCCTCTTGAGATTACCTCAAGACTTTTTTTTTTTTAAATACGTCCTTCAGTACCTGATTCACGGAACACTTGAAGTGGTTGTTAGAGGCAGGAAGTTGACAGGGAAGAGAAAGGCAGGCAAGCTATGTGATTTCAGAGTGTCTGAGAAGATGCCAAACATCCCAGACAGCACGTGGGGTATGTAATCTGCCAGGATTTTTCCTGCTTTGCGAACTCATTTAAAGGGAAAGACACACAATGCGCAACCATTAAATCACCACTTTATTTAGTTATATACTTAATGAATTGTCTTTACTAAAAAAAGAATAATACATGGAACCGAGTAGCAAAGACCATACAGAGTAAATACATATGAGATTACATATATATCCCATATTCAACACATATACATATTTAATTTTACATAAGTATAATATATATTTAAAATTTTATATACAAAAACTTTTTCTCAAACTACTTTTGTTGTTGTTATGCTGCTGTTTTCTCCTTAGAGCTCGGGTCAGTTGGGCACCCACCACCTTTGGCCATGTGAGGGGCCACATTGGTGAGGCGTGACCCTTGGGACACTCTGAAGACTCAGAGCCAGGACCAGTAAACCCAGGGCCAAATCTGCCCACTGTCTGTTTTTGTATAGCCCGTGATCTAAGAATGGGTTTTACATTTTTAAATGGTTGAGAAAAAAAAATCGAAAGAAGAATAGTATTTTATGATATGTGAAAATTTTAGGAAATTCCAATTTCACTGTCCACAAAGTTTAATTGGAACACAGCCAAGCTCGTCTACGTTTTGTCTGGGGCTGCTTTCACACTATGGGGGCGGAGTTTAGTAGCTGCGACAGATTTCCTGTGGCCCACAGAGCCTGAAACATTTACTATCTGACCCTTTCCAGTAAAAGAGTTTCAACTCTTGGGCTAGAGAATCATTTTCCATCGAGAATTGTGCAAAGGAAAACTGTCAAAATATGGAATTTCTTTATTGATTAAAGGGCTATAAAAATCACCCCTCAGGTCACTCAAGGGAACCCTGCCTCAAAGGGTGGCTGTCAGTGTCAACTCCAGCCCCAGCGAAAGCCCCAGGCACCTTCTAGCCGCCGTGAGTGAAAATATTCCCACAGTATTTTCATAGCACTCAATCTGTACACACTCCACTGGAAAAAAAAAAAAAGGAATTAGCTTAATCATTTGTCAGTCTCACATGAAGGCAAGGAAAGCTTATGCCTCTGCAGGAAACCAGAAGTTTGTCTATTTCTTCTTTCTGTTTTCACTTCCACGTCCTTCTCCCAAATTTATGTTGAACTAGTTTGCTCAGCAGGGAGAAGATAGAGATTTCTGTGAGTTCATAGAGACAGGTAGGAAGAGCTTATCCTCCAAGTCCCACCCACTGGTCACCGCTTCTCACTGTCCCCTGAGCAAGCCTACAAGTCAGTTCTTCCCCCCGTCCCTTTAGACCTTACGAGCCCCTGTCCTGCATGTGCGCGACTCTGGCAACTATGGACCCAGGGTCCTTGGCTATAGCCCCTATCTAAATATCCTATCAGGTTCTCCTCAAAACCATTAAAATAACTTCAGATTTCTTAGATTTTGGCACCCAAACTATGTCTTTCAGACTGCCCCTTACACCCAGAAGTGGTATAATAATTTTCTGAAATATCATTTTCCTATATTTTATTTTGAAAAATATGATACCTCTAAGTTCAACCCTAACTGTCTCTGAGTGCAATTATTGCTCTGGTCGTCTGTATCATCCTTGATCACAGATACTCCAGGGCAGGGGCAGGACTCAGGTCACCTCAGCATCCCCAGCGCTTAGCACAGTGCTTGGTTCAGAGGGAGCAAGTGGGAAGTACTTGTTGATTGCATTGAAAAAAGGTTAATCACTCGTCCCTTGGCCTTGGCCTCTTGCCACTGCCCTCCCAAAAGCACACATAATTTCGCACATCCTGAAACTCCAGAAGGAGTAATACTGCACTCTCCACTCAGCCGTGGATTTAATAATGGAGTTCTATTCTCGGCAGCTTTCACGCCTCTGTTTTTATATTTTAGTGGATGGTTGTTGAACACAGTCTCGGCGCCAGGGACCTGGACAGAAGGGTGCAGCATGGTGCGTGAGGCACGGCAGCCCCTCCCCAAGGCCACCTCACACCCTTCCCGCCCCACACTCACCCCTCTGACCTCTCGCCTCAGTCTTGGCAGCTTCTGTGAGTCTGTCTCCTGTATGGACTGACAGCTCCTTGAGAGCAGAGTGGGGTCAGGTTCCTGCGTCTGTGTTCTCAGTGCCTGGCTCTCATTTAATCACCTCAGTAACTACCTGGCCCCTATGTCATGTTGCAGATGAGAGCACAGAGGATTAATGAAAACAGGCCTGGAAGCTGAACCAGGTCCCTGTGGCCCCCAGGGCCATTCCTCTTTACTCCTCTCTAAGTGTACATCAATTGTGGTCTCCGGTCAGGTGGCCTTTGCTCTGGGCTGTGGTTATTTTAGGAGCTAAATATAACTTCACTAGCTATGAGAGGTGTCAGGTAAAATATGACTGGCACTCACCACAGCCTTCCCTCCCCATCAGGGTGTAGAAAATCAAAGCTCTGGAATCAGCAAATGGTGCTGAGAGCCTCTGAGCACCAGGTGACATGGCAGATGCTGGGCACACAAAGACACTCAGCCCCTGGCCCTGTCCTGGGAGGCCACATCCTGAGGAAACCTCCAACCGCAACCCAAGGTGGTGGGCACTAACCCCACTACTCTAAACATTGAGGTAAGACCATAGAGGAAAGGAATTGAGAGAGCCAAAAAGGCGAAAAATTTGCGTGTTTCTCTCCAGATTCGGATTCAGCGACGTTGCATCCAACAAACGTTGACGGGGCACCTACTAGGATGTGAAACTGTGCTAAGTCCTTTCACACTCAGCATCTGTTTGGTCTCCATAGCAACACTAATGAGGGAGAAATGATTGTATGACCTCTGCTTTACCGATGGCGGCCTCAGGCTCGGGGAGGCTAGGACACTAGCACGGAGCATGCAGCTAACGTAAGGTTGGCTAGCAGTTGGATTTGGACTTGACTCCAAGCCCAGGGCTCTATCCTGTGTGCCTCAATTGCCTATCCCAGAGACAAGAACACCTCAAGAATATGGAGACATAGCTGGTCCTCACAGCAGACCGGGCACTCAGGCCACTCTCCAGCTACCCCTTGCACTTGACCAAAACTCTAAGTGTGGAGCCCATGACCTCAGAATAAGCTCATAAACAAAAAGTGCGAACAGGCACATGAGTTATAACAGGATTTATGTTACCTAAATTAGTATTCATTTAGCTGCATATAACAGAAAATAAAATAAACAGAAAATAAAACAAATGGATAAAATAAGAGTGACATTTATTTCTCCTTCATTGAACAGGTGTCCAAAGGTAGAGAATCCAGGGCTAGTATGGAGGTTTCATGGTGTCATTAGGGAACAGCCTTCTAACATTCTACTTCTCCATTTAAGCACATGGTTTCTCTATTGGATGTCACCTCAGGGCTTGATACGGTTGCTGGAGTGCCAACCATCACAGTCATGGTCCAACCAGACAAAGGAAAAGAGTATGTGTTTGTTGTCATCAAGAAATTTTTTGGAGTTCCTATATACTTCTACTTACTTCTCATTGGCCCAGACTTAGAGATATGGTGATTCTGGGCTCCAGGACAGGCTGGGAAATGGAATCTTTGTTCTGCATGACAATCTTCCCAGACAAAACCAGAGTCCTATCACAAAACAAAGGCTAGAAATCTCTACCATTCTTGCAGATAACATGAGTGTGTATGGAACCAAATTGAACCAGAATGAGAGATTTCTACACTGTCTGTTCCAGAAGTATGGCCTGAGGCTAGGTGCTGACTTCTCTGACCTTGGTTTCCTTGTTCATAGAACAAAGATAACCAAATCTATTTCATACAGGTGTTGTGAGAATAAGTTAATGCCCAAAGCAAATGATCATTTCTTGGCCAGCCACGTTCTTGGGCAGGGCTGCCACATCTGGTTGTGCAAGTGTGGTCTGCCCAGCTCCAGGGGGTGACTTTACATGGATCAGGATATGAACTATTTTTACCCCTGCCAACTAGACATCATGGTCCCATTTTAGAGAGCAGGAAACTGAGTCGCAGGGTGATTTAGCAATTTACTCAAGTACATAGCAGTGAGTGGCAGAGCTGGGATTTGAATCATTGTCTTTCTGGTTCTCAAATTCACATTCTGCCTTATCCCGTGATGCTTCCTTCAGACATCAATGCTTTAGGATCAAAGGATCCACGAAATTTCAAATATTCTGTTTCCCAGTCAGATCATTTGTCAGACTCTGTATCCCAACCTGTGATTATGAAAATTGCTCTTGCCTCTTCCTATCCAAGCAGAACACTTGGTCACCAGCTTTTCAGCTCTGCCGCTCCAGCCACGTGGATCAGTTAATGGCTTGCCACCCTCTCTTAATGTTTGTTCTATAAGTTAGACAGTAAAAGTCCATGCTTTCATTTAATGTGTCTAAAATTTAAAAATTGCACAAACTGAGAAAGACTTTGGGTACAAATTAACAGAAAACCCAACACACAATGGCCTAATACACAAGAGGTCTAGGGTTAAGCAATCCAAGGCCAGTGTGCTAGTTCAAAAACACTGGCTCTTTCAATCTTCCTATCCCATCATCCTTGGCATGACTTTTCACCTTCATGGTTACAAACCAGCCCTGCACCTTCAAGCAACCCTTCAACATTCCAGAAAGGAAGAAGAAAATTAAGAAAAACCAGAAAAGAGTGAACAGTATGATGGGACATGCTCACCACACACCAGGCCCTGCACTGGGGCTCCCGCTTTCATCTCATTGGCCAAGGCTGTGATACATGACTACTACTTGCTGCAAGGGAGGCTGGAGATGCAATATTTTTACCTGTGCACCATTTTGCACCAAAGAAAATCAGGATTCTGTTAGCAAGGGAGAATAGGAGAACATACATTACATAGACAACCAGCAGGGTTGGCTACAAAAATAAATTGAGCAATGCATCCCAAAGTTAATCAAAGCAGTGATAATTTTAGGAAATAAAATTCCTTTTGACCTTTGAAAGAGAGCTGTTTTTACTTGATCATGAGACAGTGTAGTGATCCTTGAAGCCAATTGTATGCCATAAGCACAATGTATCATGTCAAACCTCAACTAAGTTGCCATGTTTTATTTTCAAATTACTATCAAGCTCTTTGTTGGAGGGAACATGTATGCCTACTCCTGATGTCTCCTTCCATGTGGACAAACACCCAATCATCTCACAGCCATCACTTCTCTCTCCTTGGTTCTGAACTAAGCGTTGTGGGCTTGTTCCCTCCCACACATCTTAACACCATAAATTCAGATAATATTCCTCGTCCTTTTCTTCATTAAGACTTTATGATCTAGGTCTTCACCTCTGTAAGCCCAACCTGTGAATTATTCCACTTCATTTTCTCCCCATCTACCCTGGGAGTGGTTTCCTAGAGCCCTGGCCCTCATTCTCGCCACAAATAGGCAACTTGCATGACTTCCCCACACTGGCCTCAAGTTTCTATCCTTCATGTCACTACCCTGTCCAGAAACCTCTGGAGGCTTTGCATTCTGGGCTCAAAGGCCTGACTTTCCCACGGCCCAGCTTTGTCGACCCTGTGCGGGGTCCGCGATGCCCAGGGGCGCCCGCGTCGGATGGCTCCCATCAGCGGGGCCCAGCAGGCCTCTTGATTCCAGCTCCACCAAGTCTTTGAACAGGAACATAATGAGGGGTTTTATGAACAGAGAACTCTGGATTCACAGAATCCACTTCAAGAATGCTTTTCCAGTCCGTAAAGTTCTCATACCAGATTCCCATTTATAAACCATTTATAAAGTGCCTACTATGGGCCAACACAGTGCTAAGTACACCACACACAGCATCCAATCCCCAGAAAACCCTGCAATGTTGGGACAATTATCCCCATTTTAAAGATGAAACACTTGGGGATCACTGAGATTGAATAACTTTTACATGTTGTTTTCGTAAGAATAGAGTCTGGATTAAACTCAGATCTATCTTATTTCAAATCCATATGCTTCCCACTATTTATGTTTCTTTTATACTACACGTTACTGATTTGTAAGAAAAACATACAGAATTCCATATATGTGTATCAACAAGATCCTAGCTTTATCTCCATTGACATACATAGAATCTCAAACTCCTTCCTTGTTTCAAAACATTTGCAGCGACTCTTTATTATTTTTTTATTGCAATGTCTCTTTAAATCAACTCTTTACCCTTTTTTTTTTTTTCTTAATTAGCCAGGTTGCTAAGCTGGCACAGTGAAGTGGTGTTAAAGTGTCCCCAAATTAATAGTGCCTCATCAGCACCGAGGCAGGGCGTGAAATTACCTTCTGAAGTGCTACCCGAACGCAGTTAGCACCCCTGGACTGCTGACTTCAGACAAGAATGGGCACTCAGCAGAAATGCCAGCAGGTCTGCGCTAACCATCAGCAGAATCCCAGGGTCAGAGAAGGCGAAGTCCTCCTCGCCTGCCTGTATCCTTCCAATCAGTTTGCTCCCCTGGGTTGCACTATCCCCGGCATCCACAGCCCCGCAGAACTCGGGCCCCAAGGCTTCCAGAGCTTGCTGTTCTGGGTTGGAATTCTTCTGTCCCTGGCTCGCCTCCTTGAATAGAGCACATTACATTTCCATGAAACTGGTTATGTCAACTCTGAGGTGTGCTAGTGGTACAAGGACAAGGCAATCCCCTGGCCCCACGGAAATGCTCCCCCTGCCCTCAGTGCTGGGTCTGCCTGCCAGGGACCCCCACACCGATGAGAGAGGGGCTGTGGTGTGGCCAGATAAAGAGGAGCCCAGTGGGAGCCTCCAAATGGAACTTCCTCCAAGTAAGACCACAGGCAGCCCTACTGCGTTCACGATCTGCCTGGATCGTGAATTCCCCCTGTCCCCCAGCATAAACTTCAGCGATTCCCAAAGCAGCCAATCTCAGATGTTTAAATATTTCACAAGGGCTAAAAATCCCATTGAGATTAAAAGTACTCATCTAGCTGTTTACAAAACAGAGCAAACTCAATCTGGGGGCTGTCTTTCCCACAGCCTGGAAATGGCCTTTTCTGGATCAAAGACGGCACGTGTTTGGTGAAAGGGCTATGGCAGAGGGAGCCACTAGGGGAAAGTAGAAAGCCCTGGTGGACTGGGCTTCCACGGAAGTGAGCCTGGTCCTCGTGCAGCCATTTATTAGCTACGTGGTCTTCAGAATGCTACTCACCACCTTGGAGCTTGGTTTCCTCATCTGTAAAATGAGGTTTATCATAATGCCCATCTCGTAGGGTTCGTGTGAGGATTAAGGACACATGAAGCTGCTGGTACCTAGTAAACACTCGGTAACTGTCAGCTGTGATGATCAAGTCAATGATGATGATGGTGATGGTGATGGTGGTGGTGGTGGTGGTTATGGTGATGATGATCAAGTCAATGGTGATGGTGGTGGTGGTGATGATGGTGGTGGTGGTGGTGGTGATGATGGTGGTGGTGTGATGGTGATGGTGATGATGATCAAGTCAATGGTGGTGGTGGTGATGGTGATGGTGATGATGATCAAGTCAATGGTGGTGGTGGTGATGGTGATGGTGATGATGATCAAGTCAATGGCGATGATGGTGGTGGTGATGATGGTGATAGCTATTATTGCTCAGTCATTGTGAGGACAGAGGTGAGTGATGTATGTAAAGTATTTAGTAATTAAACCAGTGTGGTTGAGGAAGTGAATAGAGTTCAGAAACAGGACCACTCTATGTGAACACCCCATAACAAAGGAGGGACTAGAAAGCAGTAGGGAGAGAGTGTGTTTTTTTGTTTTTTATTTTCAATAAATGGTACTGAGTCAAGTGCATATCTATATGAGGAAAAATAAAACTTCACTCCTATTCACACAAAGATTTACACCTAAAAGGCAGCTCATAGATCTAAATGTAAAAGGTCAGACAGAAAAGCTTCTAGAACAATGCCACCTTGTTCATACCTTCCCAAGCAGTTAATCCAATCGGCCTGAGCAGGCCGTTCATGGAGGCACATTTTAACGGTGAACGAGACAAATGTCTTAAACATGTGAATAAGGGTGGCTGCTTCAGCTTTTATTTCCCTCAATCTATGTGCTGAAATCTCCTGCTCCCTGATTCCCACATAGTAAGCCCCCTGAGTGAAGAAAGGGATGGGTCTGGGTCTGTGCGGCAGGCCTGGAATCTGGGTCCAGGCAGCCAGGTGGGTGAATGATTCCGTGTTCTGTTTGTATCCCTCAAGGCACCACCACAACCCAGTCCCAGAGTCTAGATGCAGGATGCAGACCTTTCCCAGGTGGGCCTGCTCTAGGAGACAGGGGATTTGCAGAGATGAATGGAGTAAATTCTTGTTTTGCATGTTGCTGGTGATCACTGCGTGTAGCTCCACCAGTCAGCACTTCGGCAGCACAGAACGTGAGTGTGGCCTTGGGTGGCCCCAGTGCCTACGACCACCCCTGAGAGGGGAAGGTGACTAATGACCTCCTGAGGCCCAGCTATTCAGGAGGCATGGAGCCAGTGGCATTCCAACCTCAACTCTGACCTGTGGAGTGATTTCAGGAGGTCTCGAAGTCTCCATTTTATAGATAAACAAACAGGGAAGAAAGGTGAGGTCAGTGTTCCAAGGTCACACACAGCAAATAGCCAGGACTGAAGGCTGGGCCTGGACCCCACCACAGGCTGCAGCACGTGGGCAGAGAGGAGCTCAGCTATCACAGTCCAGGTGGGAAGACTTCTAGTTCTGCCTATACCTAAAGGAAGAAATCCAACTTCTTAGAAGAGTTAGTGAGCAGAACTCACTTGGCCTGTCTTTCTGAGTCTCCCATCCCTCCTGAGCTTTTGTTAGGAGCTTGAGAGAGGAGAAAGACAGAGCTGGCGTTGTCTGGCCTGCAGAGGCACCTCTGATTTTTTCATTAGACCTAGTGACGGCCATTCCATGAGCTTTGTTGTTAAGTAAGCAAGGAGAGTCATTTTAATCTATTTTTCTTTTAAATGAAGAATTATTTTTTAAAATATGATTTAAAATGTATTCTCTCATCAACAATGATTTAATGCACAACAAACCAGAAAGTTAACCTCACCAGCACATCCTTTTCATGACATATTTGGTTAAGTGAAGCTAATATAATATTGTAAAACTGATAATAATAATATTATTTTTATTTATTGAGCATTTACTGTGTGCCCTTTATTTTGTTCAAGCAAATATTAGTTGAGCACTTGTTATGTTGCAGGCTGAGGATACAGCAATGAACAAAAAGGATGAATGTCTCCATTCTGATGGAGTTTACATTCTAATCAGGGGACAGAAAATAAATAAACAAAGCAACAAATAAATAAACAAACCATATGGTGTATGAGGCACAAAGAAAATGAGGCGGAGGAGGGAGAAGGAGTCCCATGGGTGCTGCAGTGATAAATTATGTGGTTAGGGATGGCCTCCCTTAGAAGGAGGCATTTAAGTAGAAAACTCAGTGAGTTGTCAGAGCCAGCATGGATTTCTTGGGGAAAGGGCTCCAAGTAGATTAAGGAATATGTGCAAAGGCCCTGTGGTGGGAAGGAGCCAAGTTCCTTGGAAGGATGACCAGGTGGCCACGTGGCTGGAGAAGCAAGATGTGGTCAGAGAGTTGATGGGGCCAGATTGTATGGCCTCACAGGTCATGCTCAGCACTTTGCTTTTCTTCTAAGTGGAACAGGGTCAGTAGAGAGGGGCATTGAAGAACAGAAAGGTTGGGAGCAATGTGTAATCTTTGTTTCCAAGGCCCCCTCTGGCTGTGCCAGCAGACCAAGGGAAAAAGCCAGGGATCTGTTAGAAGCAATGGCAGCAATCCAGAGATGATGCTGGCTTGGATTGCGGGGTGGCCGTGAAAGCTGGGAGAAGTGACTGGATTCTGGATATATTGTGAGCAGAGACACATCAGGATTTGCAGATGGAGTGTGCACATTTTTTGAGAGAGAGAAAGGAGTCAGGGGTGGCACTGAAGTGTTTGAGAACCTGGAAGGATGAGTCAATGTTTACAGAGATCCGGAATCGTCGTCTGGGGCAGTGGGATTTGAGTTCAGTCTTGGGCATACCGAGTTTTAAATGCCTGTTGGATCTCCAAAAAGAGGTGTTGTGTAGGCAGATAGTCTGGTATTCAGGGGAGAAGACTGGGCAGGAGAGATAATATTTCCAATCCTTTGGCAACGAGTGCTATTAACCTCATTGTACAGTGAAGGAAACTCAGTTACAGAGGTTACGTATGACATTCAAGATCATCCGGCTAACGAGTCAGGATATGAACCCAGTTTGGAAGCCAACTTTCAGTGCTAAATCCATCCCAGTTCTATTGCAGAAGGTTTTAGATGTAAAAAGAAAATCCTCATGTGAATCTCCCATTTAAAAAAAATTATAGCTCAGTTCAAACTTGCCTCTGTCTAAGCTTAGATCTAGAGCCAACTGGCTCCCACTCACTTGAAAAAAAAATTGTAAAATCCCATTTATAGACAGCCTTTCGTTGGCTTAAACAGCAGTCACGCTTCACGGTCCACCCAAAAGAGAATTGCTTTTGGCAGGGACACTGAGAGATGATGTCATTCTCTACGGACAGGGAAAACCCCATGCGCCTTTGATTTCCCCTTCAAAATCCTTCATAGCTGGGCTTCTCAGAACTGTTTCTGGCTGCGATGTAAATGGGTACATTTTTGGAAAGAACATTTTAAAAGTGTAGCAAGAATATTAAATATGTTTATGTCTTGAGACTTCAAAGTTCCTAGTCTGATCGTCTAAGCTTAGGAAATAATCAGAATCTCATAAAAATGTCTTATGCTCAAAGATGTCCATCACAGCCTTATGTATAATGCTGGGATTTTCTAAAGCATCTAATATCCAATGGAGAAATGACTAAGTAAATTATAGATGTCAAAAATTATTTTTAGAAAGAATTTGATAAATCATAGAAAATGGTTCTATTAAAATGTTAGGCTTAGAAGGCAGGATGCAAGGTTATATTTTGGTATAGTCTTAATCTATATTGCAGTAATTTTAAAAATCAATGGGTAACTAATGGATACAGACAAAATGTTATATATATATAAAAGGGTGCTGTTAGGGGTTGAATGAGACCTCACTTTTTTTCCCCTAGAATGGAAAACTAAGGACACAACTGAAAACGGGAGACCCTAGAGGGTTCCCATTCTAACTGGCCATTTCCTTGGGGTTTCCTAAGACGTGTTATTTCAGCAGAACAGTTCCTGCCACTACACCTCTACACCCCATCTCCTGCAGCACCCTGCAGCCCATATGGGTGGAGTCTGGAGACGACAGGGGAGGACTCATTCAGGAAGCACAGGCCCGACACAGAGAAGTTATGTTCCTCCATTCCCTCCCTACCCACACCCATTAGCTAGGGGATGGAGAATGTTTAGGAGTTTTCCCTCCTCAAAGCCAAGGGAGAAAGGGGCCAAGAGAATTGCTCACAAAAACTGGTGCAATACAGCCAAAAGGAGAAACTTATTCCTCAAAGGGGTTCTGCTTTCTGCTTGGCCACCACATTTGTTGGCCTGCCCCTAGATTACTGCAGACAGGAACGTGAGCACTGGGGAGAGACTGTGTGGAAGAGAAAATGCCAAGCAGAGAGGGGGCCCCCTTGAATCCAAGCTCCCCAAGACAGACAGAAGATAGGTCCTGCCTGCACCTGCTTGCCTAGGAGCTGACCTCAAGGGTCAAGGGGATGGGGTATAGATCCCACCTCTCAGTGGAGCAGTGTCAGAGAATTTGTGGTCATCTTTACAATAGTCTATATTCTGGTCATAATTATTTCTCCACATGCAAAATACAGTCATCCTCTCCCAAGACCCCCCAAATCCCACACTATTACAGCCTC
This sequence comes from Propithecus coquereli, assembly GCF_000956105.1. Taxonomy (NCBI): domain Eukaryota; kingdom Metazoa; phylum Chordata; class Mammalia; order Primates; family Indriidae; genus Propithecus; species Propithecus coquereli. The sequence continues at coordinate 1,988,834 of NW_012148396.1, read as the reverse complement.
AGCTTGAAGTTCAGGATCTCATCGTCCAAATTAGTTCTGGGTGCAGATGAAACTCACTGGGTGTGCTTCCTTAAATATGCTTCTTCTCAAACTGAAGACCTGTGACCTAAAGAGGCAAGTTAGCTTCCTCCCAGCCCCCAGCATACAATGGTAAGATAAGCATAAAATAACTGCAGTTGCTACTTCAGTTCAAAAGGCTTTTGGAATGTGGACTGAGTGACCTGGTGGTTCTTCAAGGTCTCTCTGGCTGGTTGGAACTCCTACGTCCCCAGCACTGTGTAGCCTCCAGAATCTCCCTTTTGCTGACAGCTCCTATGTGATTTTTTTCTGCCGGGTTCAGTAGAGTCTCATTCTTTGCATGTACAGATTAATATTTAGTCAAAGACCTAAGTGTAGCCTGCACATATCTCTGGAACTCCTTCCCCTCACTCTGCCATCCATCCCCACAAACTCCAGCCTCCTCAGCAGCTCCTCTAATCTGTGTCTTCAGCTCACCAGAACCTCTTTTCTCTGTTTGGGTTTCATCTCCCTCTGCCATATTCTAAAAAGTTACCCTAGGCAAAAACTGGAACAATCATGTGACTCTTCTCATATATTTCCTCTCTATTAGGGATTATAGTCATGTAATATCTGTTATCCACTTTGCCTAGTTTTTCATATACAACATATATAACTCAATAAAAAATAACCAGGTGCACAAGGAAACAAGCTGATAGAAGTGGAAAACAAAACAGGCAATGGAAACAGATCCATAGATGATATCAGTAATGGAGTTATCAAATTCAGAATATGAAATAAATATGCATTATATATTCTAGAAGATAAAAGAAAAGATTGAGAATTTTGGTGATCAATCAAAAACTATCAAAAAATTGTAAGTTTAGAACTGAAAAAATGCAATAACTGAAATTAAAATCCCAGTGGATTTCTTTAACAGCAGATTAAACTGAGCCGACAGGAGAATCTGTAAACTGAAAAATATCTAGAATGAAAGGAGAAGAGAGAAAATATAGGTGACCACAGAAGAAAGGGTAATGGAGCCCTTTTAGAATAGAAGTTCAAAAATGGGGCAGAAGCAATTTTTTAAAGAGATAACGGTTGGGAATTTACTCAAGCTGACAAAAGACATCAAACTAAAGATTCCAGAAGTTCTACAAACTCCAAGCTGGAAAAATAAAAAAAAAATTAAGCACATCATATTAAAACTACCAAAAACTAAAAAGGGGAAACCCTCTTAAAAACAACAAAAGGACAACAGAGAAGAGAGAGATTTTACTCTGCGGGAGAAAAGGCAGGGAATCAGGGAAGAATTTGACTTCATCCAGGAAATGGTATTTGCTAGACCTTGAAAGACGGTATGATTTTGGCTGGTAGAACAGGGCCTTCACGGTGAGGGACTGACAGATAAAGGCTCAGAGAGTTGAACGTGGTTCTGTATGAACATGAACAGAGAGCAATTGATCCTGGAAAGACAGATTGTGAATGACCTTGCATGTCTTTCCCTGGGAGTTTGAACTTTCTCCTGAAGGTTGTGGAAAACCATCGACAATTGTGAATCAGGGCATTGACTTACAAAGCCATGTCTGCAAGAGGCAGACATTGGGGAAAAGAGAGCAAGGTATCCTTGTACAAAATTTACATAGAGAACGTGAAATAGTCCTCCTCCCTGACCTCAGAAACAATACAGAGTTTGACATGGGAAGAGAGGCATGGGAAAATCGTTTACTCAGTACCTACTTTGTGCTGTATAATAATAAAGATAAATATTTACAAAGGCACTAGGGGGTTATCCTTCATCATAATCTATTTGGGAGGCCATTCATTCACTCTATCTCTCTTGTCATTACAAGTTCTTTTCCACATTGTCTTCCCTCTGTCTGAAACAACTCACCCCTATTTTTCTGGCCTGGTTAATATGTATTCATCCTTCAACTATCAGTTCAAATGTAACTATTTCCATGCGTCGTTCCAGGCACATTTGAGGTTTCTAGCCCATATACCTACATTATTTTGAAAATATTTCCAATATGTAATAGTAATTATTTAATTTTATCATAGCAATCTATGCACTAGCACCAGTGATGTGCTGACATTAGTGTTAGTAATTCTGCACTAGCCTATGAGCACCTCCAGGCTGGACCAACTCTTACCCATCTGTATCCCCAGCACCTAGCAGAGAATCCAGGCTTTCAGAACAGCCACAATCTCAAATATCTTATGATGAGAAGAAAAAGAGAATATGACAAATTTCGTTTTGGCTCTTAAAGCTATAGCCCAGAAATGACATATCTGGTCTATGTTTTTGGCCAAAGCAAGTCATGTAGCTGCACCTAAATTCACAGAAACAGGGATGTTTGACACTATTGTGTGCCAAGAGAGCTGGGAATATTGAGTGGATAGTACCTGTGACTAGCACAGCAAATAAGCCTTATAACAAACTAATGGGCTAATACAGTGTAAGGATTAAATAATGTATGTGCAAAGTTCTTTGAAAACTGAAATGCTACACAAGTATTATTTCTAAGGTATCATAGAATTACAATGTTATGGACATTCAGATAAGAAAAAACATTAAATCCAACATGAGAGATTGGGGGAAGATTTCACGCAGCCAATGGCAATTGTAAGATTAGCAGACGTGTGGAAATGAAGGAGCAGGCATTCCAGATAGAGGGAACAGCAAAGGTCTGAAGACAGTGCAGTAAAGGACACGCTTGAGGAATGGCCTGTCTCGCGTACCTTGAGAAGAATGCGTCTGCCGCAAATATCAGTTCTACGGAGTGGAGCTTCCAATGGCCTGCTGGAAAAGAAAATGCCAGCTGTGCCATATTTAGAAGCAAAGGTGCCCCATATGCAAGAATACAGGTGCCATGGACACGCAGAAAGAGACTGACCCCAAGAGCACAGTTGTGTAGCAGTCCGATGAGCCATCATCCTCTCGAGAGCTCATTATGCAGCCTGGCATGTGAGATGTTTCTGCGACTCATGCCTTTCCAGACAGAGCTATAGAGATGAGATCATCATCTTCTTAAAAAAAAAAAAGAAATCATCATTTAAACAGCAGAAATACTTAGCCTCATGCTGTCAGGAAAGCTGTCACCATGGAAAAGAAAAAGAGAAAGTCCCCCAAATTAGTGTTGAATCTCTTCCAAAAACTGTCAATATTTTTGGAAGCCCCCAGAGAACAAATGCTTTCTTGAGCCTGGCAAGATGTGCAGTGTTGAAAAGAAATTGACTCCAGGCTGATTGATGGTGGCCAGTCGGTGCCACATTCAATGGGTGATATCGAAGACAGGCAGTCAGTTGCTTGGAGTGAAAACAAAATGCACCATCTATGAGCTGATGAGAACACATGAAAAATCTTCCAGAAAACTTAGAGTAGGATATATATTACAGGCCTATGTTTCTATTTGTAACCAGGGTTTTCCTGGCTTTTGCACTGACCGGCTATACAAAGCAGAAGCTTAAAATGTGTCTCCTCCAGATCATCTGTGTATAGGTAGGTGTCTCCATGGGTGTATCAGTTTTGGTGATTACAGTACGAATCAGAGTTAAGCCACCCTCAAATTGGGATAATGCAAACAAGGTTTAGGAAGAGGGATACTTAAAAAGGCGTGGGACAGCTACAGAGGAACCACAAGAACTAGTGATGGTGGGATTATTGCCAGGTCACCCAGTCACTAGCTGCCCTAGGAAAGGCATGATCTTGGGTGAGGCAGCTCAGTCAAACCCTGAAGGAGCAGGCTACGAGAGGCTGTATGCCGACCACACTCACTGCACCTGGCAGCAAGTCCTTTCCAGGAAGAGGACCTGGGCAGCACATCTACGCATCTGCCACAGTCCACCCCTTTCTCTGCTCAGATCTACTTTTCCACATCCATGGGCAGATTTGGTTCTGCAGGATTCTGGTGGGCTTCTCTTCCTAAGGGGAAACTTAGAAAAGGGAAGTTAGTGGGACAAACTACTCACCTTCAGCTACCACTTTGGTGGTCATTCATCCCTGATTTCTTCTCCTCATACAAGCTGAGTACTACCCTTGTCCACTGCCCATACATTTTGCCCCTAAGTATGCCATATTCTATGAACCATCTCCACGATCCTCTGCATGTCAGGCCTCCTTGCCTAAAAGTTGTAGTTGTTGGAACTCCTGGTTTCGGGCAGTTCAATACTGCCACCTGACCTTTATTGTTTTAGGATCTTTCATCCCCATTTCTATCTGCAAGCCATATTCTTTAAGAGCCTCTCCTATATCATCACAAGCCTACAGAGAAGATCCACCAGACTGTGTGTCACTGGTGCCGTCTCAACAGAGCATTCCTTGTTTTCTTGGTAAAAGGTTTGTCCTCTGAGCCTTCCCATGAATAACCTGATGAGTCTTCCCCAATATGGACATGGTAAGTCAATTCCAGCATGCCCACTTCCCTGAGCCTTCCCATTCCTTCTTTTGCCACCTGCCATGGCAACATGAGCATTTCAGCTTTGCTCAGCATAAGGCATTGTGTGTTCTGTGCATCTGGGATCACAAGTTCATACCATCTCCTGGGAGCCTTGGCGAGATGTTAAAATCTGTATCTAAGGAAAGTACACCCAAGTCAATACATTCTACCCAGTTTGATGTTCTGCTCCCCTTAACTGAGCATCCTTAGAGTCCCCTCCCCCATGCATACTCCCAGTCTTAGCTGTGAAATGTGCTGGATTTATATCATATCTTTTTGTCATAAAGGAGCCATTTATACCTCATTCAATGCCCTTAGTCTGGTTTTATTATATTCAATGTAGTAAAAACACTATTGATGTTATTTCTGCTGATGAAATAAATGGTCATGTGGACAAGGCAGTATTTTGTGAACCTTGGAGATTTGTCCCTTCCTAGAGGCAAAGAAGGTCCAAGGGACCCCCTACCTGGAGGCATGATCACAGGAGTGTGATTCAGTGGAGAAGCCACTGGACTGAGAAGGAGATGGGGATTGGACCAGGAGAAAGGAGGAAAGACAGCCCCATGTCAGAATGGCCACACAGATGAGAACTGGAAAAGGCTCTGAATGTGCCCAGTAGGAGGTGGGTTGACCTGAGCAAGAGCAGACAGAATAGCCGGGACAGCAGGAGCAGGCTGAGGTCTTCCATTTGTTAACCTCTGCTTTTTCCATCTTGCTCCATGGAACCGAACGTGGTGCTGGCACAGAGGGGCTAAATTAAGTGTGCCTGGATGGCTCACGTGGAAGCAGGTGCTCCCCTTTTCGGAATTGTCATTTTCCACCTCTGTATCTCTCTGGATCAATTTTAATATTGGATTGCTGATGTTTGTGTGCAGACCTTAATCTCTGTCCCTTTTTAAATTCTAAGTTTTATGAAAGTAGAATGTTTTATTCACTTCTGCATTACCCTAAGAGCCCAGCAGAGTCCTGTGTGTATTAGGTGTTCAATAGATATTTCTTTGAACAAAAGGAGTAAATAAGAGAATGAAAGGTCAATGATGCTCCCTTAATGCTAGATTTTTAATTAAACATAATTTATTGAATTTATACATTAAATAAAAATAAATGTATGGGAGGGTCAAGAAGAAACTCTAAATGTTAAATATTAAGGAGGACTATTTATGAGAAATGATTTCTTAAGGTGTTTTGGAAAAGGAAACCCAGGAAATGGAAACTATTTTCCATCTGTTATCTCTCACTTATCCGTTAATTACCCCAAATTTCTATTTAAATGTTGTGAATGTGTCTTCTAAAATTATGTATTGATTGACATAATAAGGTAACATCTCAGACCTCATGCTGCAAAACCAGCAAGCTAGCTTCTTTCACACTTAACAGCTAATTTCAGAGGTGAGACTAAGTAACCAGGCCTGTGAATATTTGAGACTTTAAAAATCATCCTGGATCCTCAGGCAGCACCCACACCATAGTTCACATGGAATGCACATAGTGATATGGGGGGACATCTTGTCTCCATGTTTTGTGTTTTGGTCTTCAGAAGCTCTGGTAAGACATGAACAGTAATTCCATCTTTACAAATAAGACTTTCAATGGCAGAGATTAAATCCTTGGCTCAAGGTTATTAACTCTTAGAGACAGAGTCTGAACCTACCTCTGTCTGACTGTAGAGTGTGTGCTTTTAATCCCACCATGACATCAGTGGGACAGGAGACACAGAAGATGTGTTCCCATAGAGCAATGTGTTCAGTGCTATGGTGTGCGAAGCACTATTCCAGCACGGGGACACACCACGGATTGAAGGAGAGAGATATAGTATATGTCCTCAAGGGGCTTTAGATTGGCCAGGTGGGGGCTAGAGACAGATAATAAGATGATAAATCAGTAAAACTATGATAAAAATGGATATAAACAGAGTCAGGAAGGAGTAATAGGAAGTAAGGGGGCAGGTTGTACCTAGACGGCCTCACTGAGAAGGTTAAGACTGAAATAACAACCCAAACGAAGTGGATATCTGACAAAAGAACATCCCAGGTAGAGGTAACAGCAAGTGTAAAGGCCCTGAGGCAGGGATGTGCCGAGCATGTCAAAGCACAGTGGGAAGGTCGTGTGACTGGAGCCAGGTGAACAAGGGGGAGTAGGGAGTGAAGTCAGGAATGTGATGGGGTAGTGTGCAGGGCTGAGTCATGCAGGGCCATGGAGTCTTCATGAAGATGTGGCTTCCACTCTGAGTCCAGGATTAGGAGCAAAGAAGTGACATGATTTAACTTACATTTTATCAGGATCCCTTGGGCTACTCTGCAGGGAGGCTGGGTAGGCATAGTTGCAGTGATCCAGGTGAGAGATGACCCTATCTGGGACTAGGAGAGTAGCAGTGGAGGTGGCAGGAAAAGGTCGGTTTGTAGACACATTTTGATAGAAAGCCAATAGGATTTGCTGATGGATCAAATACGGGGTTTGAGAGAGAAGAGTCAAGAATAATTTAAGAGATTTTGCCCTATGGACCTAGGGGAATAGAACTGTGATTTATGGCAAGGGAGAGACTGTGGGGAGAATTTCAGGAGTTCAGTTTCAGACATGCCAGGTGGGAGATGTGCGTTTGTGGAAATCTGACATAGGCAGTTAAGCATGAGTCTGGAGTTGAGAGGAGCATTCTGGACTGGATGTAAATTTGGAGTCATTCACACATAAATCATATTTAAAGCAATAGATGCAAAAAGTCACCAAGAAAGTGGGAGTAGATAGTAAGGAAAAGGGGTTGGACCATTCCAAATTTTAGGGGAGCTGTGAAATGAAGTTATGTGCACAAGAGCAAGAGTTTGAAGTTGCACAGAGATTAAATCACAGTGAAAAGGAGTCAGAAAGAAGTGGAGGAGTCTGGGTAACTTCCAACAGAATTGTCTAGTAATTTGACCCTTTAGTCATCACTCAGTCATCCAGTCAATATTATTGAGGACCCATTCCAGGCCAGGCACTCTAGGATAGGGGGTAAATATGATCAGCAGAGCCCCACCCACAGGGAACTTCCATTCTGCTCAGGGTTCCAGTCAACAAAGAAATAAGTGTTGATATTGTGTTCAGTGCACATACGGTTGACCTTTGAACTTGGGTTTGAACTGCTCAATCCACTTATACATGGATTTTCTTCCACCTCTCCCACCCCTGAGACAGCAAGACTAAGCCTTCCTCTTCTTTCTCTTCCTCAACCTACTCAATGTGAAGACAAGGATGAAGAGCTTCATGATGATCCACTTCCACTTAATGAATAGTAAATATATTAGGTTATTAAGTATGAAATGTCCAGTTTCTTTAAGTACTAAGTTTGACAGTTGATATCTCTAACATTTCACTTTGACACTTCTCATTTTGTTTTTATTGTGAAAGCACATCCTCAGTGTTCCAAATGCACAGTTTGGCTTGTGATTATCTTTCACATTTTTTTAGAGCAATTTTTGTGAAACCATGGATAAGTCAAAAATTCGAGGTGTTTTCGATATGAGTTCTGTCATGGAACCCATGCAGTGCAGACAGCTCACAATATCAATGAAGTGTTTGGGAAGGATGTGGCTAATGAAAGTACAGTATATCGATGGTTTGAGAAGTTCCATTCTGGTGATTTTAATCTTGAAAATGAGCCACGTGGGTTACCTGACACCAAGGTGGATAATGATAAGCTGAAACCTCTAGTGGAAGAGAATCCATTTCAACCTACGTGTGAATTAGCAGCAAGGTTTGGCGTTACTATTCCAACAATATTGGACTATTTGAAACAAATGGGCAAGATAAAGAAGTTGGATAGATGGGTTCCACATGAATTAAATGAGCATCAGAAAGAATTAGTCTCGAAGCTTGCCTTTGTTTGCTGTCACGACATAAAGGTGAATGATTTCCACACTGTATTGTTATGTGTGATGAAAAATGGATTCTTTTTGACAATCTCAAGTGTTCGGCACAATGGTTGGATAAAGATGAAGTGCCGAAACACAGTCCAAAATGAATATTCATCAAAAAAAGCTACTGGTGTCTGTTTGGTGGTCCAGCTCTGGTATTATCCACTACAGCTTCATGAAACCTGGTCAATCGATTACAGCGGATGTCTACTACAACCAACTGGATGAAATGATGAGGATGCTTGTGAGTAAGCAGCTGAGATTGATCGATAGAAACAAGCAACTCTCTTGCAAGACAACGCTCCATCAGGTGTTGCACAAACGACGTTACTCGAACTACAAAAGCTGGACTTGGAAACTCACTGTCATCTACTGTATTCACCACACCTTGCACCAACTGACTACCACTTCTTCCAGGTTTTGGATCACGTTTTGCAAGGAGAAATATTCAATCCACAACAAGCTGTGGAAAACACCTTTCATGATTTCATTGCCACTCACTTTCTAGGCTTCTTTGCTGCTGACATAAACAAGCTACCATTAAGATGGCAAAACTGTGTTGATAGTTTAGGTGCATACTTTGATTAATTGTACTGCTTCTTGTTTGAGATATAATAAACTAAAGTTGAATCAAAATTGGACATTTCATATTTAATGACCTAATATATTTTTTCCTCTTCCTTATGATTTTCTTAATAACGTTTTCTTTTCTCTAGCTTACTTTATTTTAAGAATACCATATATATACTTATAACATACTAAGTGTGTGTTAATCAACTGTTTATGTTATCAGTAAGGATACTGTCAACAGAAAGCTATTAGTAGTCAAGTTTTGGGGAGTCAAAAGCTATCGTTGGATTTTCAACTGTGTGTTGGGGGAGTCAGCGCCCCTAGCCCCCACATTGTTCAAGGGTCAAATGTAGTCCAGAAAACAGAAAGAGCTATAACCGTTACAAGAGAATTCAGCTTTGATACGTAGGTAATGGAAGGGAATTATCCACAGCAGAAAGCCACCAGTGCTCCTCAGATAGAGGGAGAGGAGAGGAGGGGGTGTCATGAGACTAAGGGCTGGTGTCCTGCGTGAAGGACACACAGCTGTCGGAGAGGCCGCCTGAGGCAGTGGCGGAAGGGAATATGAGGAGGGAGCTTAGAAGCGCCCTGTTTCTCCCCTCGTCTCACCCTCCAGGATCTCAGCTCTGCCTCCTGATGGCTGAACCCAGCTGGAATGCAGGTGACATGGGATCTGCAGGGTCAGCTCTCCTACTATAGAAAAACCAGCAGGGGAAGAGCCAGGAGTGGGTCTGGGAGCAAAAAGGCCTGGGACCATTGGAAAACAACCTGGCAGTGTCTGTAAAGGTTAAACATAGCCTTATCACAGAACCCAGAAATTCCTCTCCTAGGTATATATGTCCAAGAAAACTGAAAACATACATCCATACAAAAATATGTACATGAATGTCCAAATAACATTAAGCATCATAGCCAGAAAGTGAAGGCAAATGTCCAGCTAACTGCTGATAATAAATAAAAGAAGGTATTTACACACAATAGTTATTCAGCAACAAAAAAGAATGAAGTTCTGATACATACCGCAACATGGGTCAGCTTAAAACCTTTATGCTAAGTGAGAAAACTCAGTCACCAGAGACCACACGCTGTGTGGTTTCATTTGTATAAAGTGTTCACAGTAGCCAGATCTATAGGGATAGAAAATAAATTAATGTTTGCCTAGGGTTGGTGGTAGGGAGGGGAGTCACTGCTAATGGGTGTGTGGAATTTGGGGGGATAATGAAAATGTTTTAAAATTGATTGCATGATGGTCACACAACTCTGTGGATATACCAAAAACTATTCAACTGTGCACTTGAAATAGGTGACTTGCATGGTACGTGAATTATATCTCAATAAAACTGTTATTTTAAAAAAGAGGGATTGGTGCTCACACCTGTAGAGATGACCTGAGAGCAGCAGCTTCTTAGAGAAAGAGCAGCTACTGAGTGCCCACACCTGGGGAGGGGCAGCGCTGGGGACAGCCAGTCTGTTTCTAGAGCCCACATTTGTAACCACAAGGCTATATTGCCTCCAGGAGCTGGCATTTGATGGGAGAGGAAGAAGCTGTGTTCAGGGTGGTTTGGGATGACCTTATGAAGCAAAATGTGTGTTCTGTTTAAGCATCTTTCAGGCAGTCAGTAAGCCCAAGTGTAAGGCTGAGGTCTCCTCTAATTCTTAAAACTCCTGCTTCCTCCTTTGCTCATGGCTCTTTTGCCTCTCTAGGGACCTGCTTTGCATGGCCCCAAGCACTCAATATTATAGGTGCATTTTAGCAAATTGTCTACAGGATAGATCAAGCCCTAGTTATGTTTTGAGAAGCAAAAACATTGATATTATCAGAAGTTGTTCTTGAAATTAGCGTATCTTTGAGGGCTTCCTTTCCTTTAAATGCAAATATCTCTAGGAGAGTAAATACCACAAAGATAAATAAACAGAGCCTCCGCCATCAGAGAGCTGGCTGTCTGGTCTGGGAGGCAATAAGTAAACCCATCCTTCTCAGGAAATGAATAAATGTTATGCAGGTGCTTGGAAATCTAATGAGACTCGAGCATAAACTCCACCCACCTCCCTCTGGCCTCAAACCACACACACACACACACACACACACACACACACACACACACACACACGTACTACAGACCCAGATGACAGGAAGATCTGGTCCTCCCTGAGCCCATATTGAGGGGCTGATACTCTCTCTCTTTCTGTCTCTCTGTCTCTCTCTGTCTCTCTCTCTTTCTTCCTTGGTTAGTTACAAGGAAGAAAGGAAGGATTTCCTGTAAATAATAGGATAGTGCCTGGCAAACAGGCAGCACTCTGTACATGTCAGCTATTACTAGTGTTGCTTCTGATTCTCTCAATGACCTTGGGCCAGACCCACTTTATTGAAATGTAAGCTGAGGCTAAGAAGGTTGACTGACTTATCTACGGTTATGGAATTAGTTAGCAGGAGCTTGGACTCGAAGCAGGGTGTTCTGAGATGCGAGCCCAAGTTCTGTGCACCCTGCCAGGCTGTCCTGTAGGGGATATGAGGATGAAATGTCAAAGGTGGGTTTGCACAGCTCAGCACCTTGCTTCTTGGGGGAGCTCACTTCTTGTAAACTGGATCCAAATCTAACCATTCAAAGAAAAGATTTTCATAGAAACCCCATATAACACTCTGCTATCCTGGGAGAAATGATCATGGAACATAGAGGCTGTACAACTTAAAACAAACAAATAGACAAAAAAAGTGATACAAGTGATCACTTGGTCTGACATTCTGTAGCGTTCTCCAGAAGGAAACAATCAGATCCAGCCGCCAGAGATTCAGTACTTTGTGGCAGTGTAGGTGGGTTGGAAGGGGGCGACTGTCCATTAGCTAGGGGGAGAGAGAGAGAGCACTTTGTCAGTGCCCAGCTCCAAATGCCAGAAAAGGGGATTATTGTTGGGCCCTTAAAGCCTGTATTTTCCACTTGACTTCTCTGTTGTGGCATTTCTTCAATAGTCCTGCCCCGAGAGACAAAGCCTGGTTCACAAACACTAACAGAGGCATGGAGTTCCATCGCGGGGCTCAGGAGCTTCTTTTTTCTTTCTTTATTCTTCTTTTCTTTATTTATTCTTTTTTTTTTACAACTAGGTTTACGATTTGAAAGCGTGCAGTTTTCTACTTCTTTTTAAGGGTGACTTTTTTAAGGGCAACTGAGTGTAACATCTCAGTGGAACCTGCCCTTTCATTTCCAGGGAAGCCAGGGTGATCCTTGTGGAACTGCTGTCACAGAGTGCAGCCTGGGCTGAGGTGTCTGCCTGGAAACATCACAGAAATATCTGAATTTTAGAGCTGACACTTTGGTTGGAGGCTAGGAGTCCAGGCATGCTTAAGAGCCAGGGAGATAGCTGAGGGAGGTCAAGTCCTCCGGACACTGCTTGGACACAGGCTGGGGGCAGATGTGCTGATCCAGTACAGTGCAGAAGAAGCATGAAGAGTGCAGGACTTGGACCCAGCAGGCCTGGGGTTTCACTCCCAAGAGCTACATAATTTTGCACAAATTACCTGATTTCTTCAGGCCTGTAATGAAGCCTGGTTATGAGCTGAGGTCTCCAAATCCTTTGAGATCTAGATTTGTTTAACAATTAGAGTATAAATTGCTCCAACAAAGAGACTCCTAAAGTCAGCGATTCATAAAAAGATTAATGTTTATTTCTCTCTCTCATGTACACAAAATGCACCCAGGGAGGTGTTTAGCAAGGGGTGGGCAGGTGAGGATGCTTCACCAGGATGTGGAGGAGCCCAGACTCCTTCCATGTTGATCCGCTATCATCTCCACGTTGTTGCGTTTATCCACTAGGTCAAAGCTGACTCACCAACACCAGCTGCGAGTTGCGGCCTATGGGGCAGAAGAAAGAAGAGGTAATGAGGGCAACGAGCTTCCGTCTAAGGACCTGAAACTTGAGCAAATTTCTTGTGCCTCCAATCTTCTTGGCCAGACCAAAGCTTAGGGCCACATTTAGGTTCGTGGGAGACTTGAAAATGTAGCCTCTAGCTGGTTGGCCATGGGTCCAGTGAAACTCAGGGATGTTGCTAAAAGGAGGATGAAGACTATGAATGCTGGGAGATGAGTAGCAGGATCTCCTCACATAAGATTGGTTTGGCCCCACCCACTTCACAATCACATGCTCTATGGAAATTGGAAGCGCAGGCAGGGCTGTGGGTATCTGGGGAAGTTTCTTTTCCCTGTTCCCATGACCTCTGGGATCCCTATTCTGTCTTGTTTTATACCATATTGTGTTGATCCTGGGGTGAAACTCAGCCCCTAAGAACTCCTCTCACACAAAGGAGTTACTAAGAAGGAGGAAGCATCACAGGAAGGGGGTTACTTACTGTACTGCATGACATCGTAAAACCATGTATTAGACAGCTCTGTTATGAAAAGTCTACTGAATCCCATCAGATACACCACTAGAAATGCACCAGAAGCCAAACAAAGTTAGGTTTATTAACTTGTTGCAACAAGGGAGTCCACACACCAGAGAAACTGTGGGGCACCTCATTAGGGGAGAGTGGACAGTTGCTTCTCATAGGGTTTGGGCTTGTGCTGAGTGATTCTAAGGAGGCATGAGGGGAGTCAGGGAATGCTTCTTGGGCTGCCAGGAGTGGAGCGGTTTAGTAACTGAGTGTGTCTTTGTTCAGGAGTGAGAGGAATAAAGAGGGCTGGGGGAAATCACTTGTAACAAAGTATCAGTCACTCAAAAGGAGTTGTTAGTTGTCTTGAGCTGCAGTTGACATGGGGGAAACATTGTTTCCTGTTGGCTTTGTCCCTGGCTTTGTCTGTGTCACCAGGCACCTCATTGTCTGATCATTAGCAGGTCTGACATTTCACTTTCTGAAGTCCTGTGAGTCATCCCATCATTGGAGACTTCTCATTGACAACGCCACCCTCTGTTGCGCCCAGTCGGTGACCACTTGCCTGACTTCCTTCCCCAATCTCCCCTTACTTCTCTTCAGTTTCCCATGGATAAGTAAGCGCAGTTGGCTTACTTTGCATGCAGAGTCACTTAGATAATCTCTTTTTGTTTTTGGACACTCAGGCCCTTAACATATCACCTTACTTAGGAATATTTCTTTCATTTCAGAATTTCTGCAGCCACTCGTTAAGATAGTATTAATACTAGTTTTTTCCCATTACAATAATATAAGGAAAATGTATTAAATTCCATTAATATACCATGACTGGTTTATCTATTCACCTGTTGATGGACATTTAGGTTGTTCCTAGTTTTTGGCATTTATGAGTAAAGGTGCTGTAAATATTTGTCTACTAGTCTTAGTGAGTACATATATTTTCATTTCTCTCGAGTAAATTCTTAGGAGTGAAATTACCATCATGGGATTAGTATAAGTTTAACTTTGAATGAAACTGGCAAACTTTTTCCAAAGTAGTTTCAGCACTTTTCATCTCCACCAGCAGTGTATAAGTGTATCATTTGTTTGCTTCATATTCTCTGTCCAATTTCTATTGGGATGTTTGTTCCAATCATAATAAGAGTTATATAGAGTTCTTTATATATTCTGAATACACATTGCTTGTAATCAGGATTGCTAGATAAAATACAGGACATCCAGTTAAATCCGACTTTCAGATAAACAACAAATAACGTGTCAGTATATGTATGTTCCAAGTATTACATGGCACAAATTTATACTAAAAAAATCACTTGTTGTTTAGCTAAACAAACTACTCATACATACAACATGAATAAATCTCAAAAACACACTCTATGTAAAAAGGAAAACACACAAAAGCCTTTCCCTATGTAATAAGGAATGAAAAAGAAATAAAGGGAATAAGAACTAGGAAGAAAGAAAGCTATCATTCTTTGTGGATATACAGAAAATCTAAAATCACCCACAGATAAATTAATAAAATAATAAGAGAGATTAGTAAAGTCACTGGGTACAAAGTCAAACACAAAAGTGAATTACACAGTGATGGTTGCACCACATTGTAAATATACTAAATGCCACTGAATTGTATAATTTTAAATGATCAAAATAGTCAATTTGACGTAATGTGTAGTTTACTACAATAAAAAGTAGATTACAAATCTGTATATTAGCAATAGAGAAAAAAATAAAATAATGCATTTATGATAGCATCAAAAACATCTCACACCAAAAAGTGAATACACTTATTAATAAATTTTCCATAATGGGCACATTCATGGAAAAATCAAAAAATTTTACAAAGAGACATCCAAAAAAGCTGAAAGAGACGCTAACACTTAGGGATTCTTCTCCCTAAGTTGATCTATATGGCTAATAAGATTCTAAATAAAATTCCAATACAGGCGTGTTGTTTGTGTGTATGTGTGTATAATACTTGCCAAGTTGATTCTAAAATATACATGGAAGTACAAAGGGCCAAGAATAGCCAACTCACTCTTCAGGAACAAAGTGAGAGGACTTCCTACCAGTTATAAAGACTTGTATTATGGTAATTACATTACCCCCTTTCCCCCAAAACCAATCTAATCTAAGGTGACAGAAAGCAGATACATAGGTCTTGGTGGCTCGCACCTGTAATCCCAGCACTTTACCAGGGTGAGGTGGGAGGATGGCTTGAGGCCAGGAGTTTGAGAAAGCAGATTAAGTGGTTATCTGGGGGGAAAGAATAAGGGAGGGGTGAGAGAAAGGAGCAGAGGCAAGATCAAATAGGAAAGAGCACAAAAGAAGTTTTTGGAGTGACGGCTTAATATTTTGATTGTGATAGTCACACAATTGTGCAAGTCTTAGTGACTTGCAAAATGTACATTACAGTGGGTACATCTTTTTCTGTGTAAATTATACCTTAATAAAGATAATGAAAAATTAAAAAATAATATAAGGAAAGTGATGCTCACTTGCAGAGTGATTGCGCATATGGGAAGTATGCAGGAAGATTAGTTCTCTCCCATTTTTAACACTGGAAAATTTCCATAGCAGAATTTTTGTGCACCACCTGATCCCCTGAGAGCCCCTGTCTTATTTCTATGAGCTCCTCCCTGATTTCTAGGTGCTTTGTGCTTTTGCTTCCATCAGCCAGCACCTGCATCTCTCTGCACTTAGGCTACTGGTGATGCATGTGCTGTGGGCAGGAAGTAGCTGGGAATTTAGTCTCCCTGGGTGGTCCTTAGCCAAGGACTGATTGATGCAGGAATATGAAAGCCCAGCTTCCTTAACTGAGTTGGGACAAACTCTCCGGGTTTGTCCAGAATTTCCTGTAGGATTAGGGTGGAGACTTGGCCTGAAATTGTACTCCTTCCTGCTTGGCTTCTTTCCAAGCAAGGCCTCCCCTGGTCCCTTACCAAGTTCTCCTAGGAATACATCTTTTAAAATCATCTGCATGTAAATCCTTGTGTTAGTATCCACTTCTGGGAAAACCAATCTAAGTTGATTTTGTTAGGTGGAAAATGCATTTGCCCAAATGAAAAGACTGGTCACAAATAGCCTCTCCCTGGATGCAGGGAGACCAAGGAAAACTGTTGGAGAGGTCCAGCTGATGGGAGGTGGAACTGAGCAAGAATAGTGCCAGAGGGATAGAAAGGAGAAGTGGGGCACAGAAGTGTCCATAGAACCCATAGAATCAGATGGCCAGATATGGAGGCAAAGCAGAGGGGGCGAGTAGGAGCCAAGGATGGCTGCACAGTCACAGCTTGGGAGGTGGGGCAGATGGTGAGGCTGTGAGCAAGGAGGACAAGACGGGTGAGTTTGGTGTGAGCATGTTATACCTGCGGGACATCCAGGTGGAAATCCTTGCCACCATGACATGGAGAAGGGAAGCTCCAGGCACAGAGGCAGCGTGTGAAGCTCAGGGTACTAAGTATATGTATCTGGGCTACAAAGCTGTCAAAGTAGCAAATATGAAAACCCAAAGGAAAGGAAACACACAGGAACAGTCACAGAGGAAAATAAAAATCAAGTTAACAAAACCAAACCTGAATCCCCCATACTGAACGTCCATCCCAATGGCTTCTGATCAGCTTTGCTCCACCCATTTATCCAAAATATCCTTCTTCTGGTTGAACTGATGCTGTCTTTAATCTTATATTATTTTAATTGGTTGTTTCTGCCCAGTTCATAAATTTTTCTTGTGGCCTCCTTACTTCTCTGGGTCTCATTTTCCACACCTCTAAAAGGAGAATGTCCACCACATTGGGTTACAGTGAGGATCAGCGAGATCATTCCTGTGCTCAGTAAATGTCCCCGCTCACCCACCCGCATACTCTAGGCCTTCTTGTCATGCATGTAGTATCAGATAGGCAGAAGAAGTAATGCCGTTCCACAAGCAGGGTGTTTATTTACATTGAGTCTGATCTAAGTTCATGGTAGATTCTCCAGAGTTGCAGGACACTAGAATTTTCCAGCACACAAACTCAGCCAAATTCACCCTTAGAGGCAACTTGAGTTTACTCCCCGTGTTGTCTCCTTTTTTGTCCACTACAGAAGACCATCACAAATGCCTCCTCTAGACTCCACCAAGCCTCTGATTTCCATGTGTCACCTTCGCATGTAGCTTTTCTCACTATCACATTAACAGGAGGGGTCCTGTCAACAGACAACATGAAGGTTCAGTCTCGGCAGGACCCTCTGCTTCTCATGGACCAACTCCAAGTCTATTCCTGGAAATGAGGACTAACATATTGAGCATCAACTCTGTGCCTTCACTCTTGTGGTCATGAGGTCTCTTACTCTTTATCTTCCTCCACAATAGCTTAGCAACCTGTTCATGTCCCTGGAATATACTGACTTAGTATATTTCAATTCTACAGACTAAATTTAATATGTTGTCTGATTCTAAAATAAATCAACTCTTTTGATCAGTACTACCAAACACACTGCTTAACAAATGCTAACTCTTATTCTTATTGCTGTTGCTATTATTGTCATTAAGGGTCCAGACAGAGAATCAGAATTTAGATTGGCTTAAGAGTTGCATAGAAAGATAAAGCAATCTTGGAAGCTCTTCAAGGGAATGGGAATTCACATTTATTGAGCATTAACTATATGTTAGGCATTGTGCTAAATAGGTAACATGATATAGCTTTTAATTCTCGAAATTATTGCACAAGGTAGTTACTATTAATACCATTCTAGTCATATAAATGAGGAAACTTCAGTTAAACCCCTTGCTTGGGGGATATCAGTCAATTGCAGAGGCAAGATTTGAACCCATGAGGACCTGACTCCAAAGAATGTGCTCTTTTTACATTCTCTAGAAGATCCATTAGAGTCCCTCCTAGTATAAAGGAGAAAGCTGGATCCCAGCAGGGTGATGGTTTGTCCAGAAGCCCAGAGCTTGCCAGTAGTAGGCTGAGCTGAGAATGCAAATGTCCTAACTTGTCCCGACCCGCGGGGTAGTCAACGCGGACCCTGGAGGAGGGAG
>NW_012148396.1:1875017-1970508 GCF_000956105.1 Propithecus coquereli | reverse complement strand
ATGATATAGCTTTTAATTCTCGAAATTATTGCACAAGGTAGTTACTATTAATACCATTCTAGTCATATAAATGAGGAAACTTCAGTTAAACCCCTGGCTTGGGGGATATCAGTCAATTGTAGAGGCAAGATTTGAACCCATGAGGACCTGACTCCAAAGAATGTGCTCTTTTTACATTCTCTAGAAGATCCATTAGAGTCCCTCATAGTATAAAGGAGAAAGTTGGATCCCAGCAGGGTGATGGTTTGTCCAGAAGTCCAGAGCTTGCCAGTAGTAGGCTGAGCTGAGAATGCAAATGTCCTAACTCATAGGACAACATTTACGACTATGTAGCAGAGATAGGAATCCCAAGGCTGACTGAGACCCAGGAATTGCAGGCTTATATGAGATGATTATGATGAAGAATTTATCAACCCAGTGGTCAAAAGGGGGTAAAGGTATGTATAAGTAAATCATAGAATTAATAACTCAATGAAGTGGGAAAACACTGATATAAAAACCACCAGACTCAAAGAAAGAAATCTATTACAGAGAATCTCTTCATGCAATCTGAAAATATCCCTATTCATGTTCTCCCTCATATGATCTCATTTATATAAGATCACAAACACACACATACACATAAATGCACTCAGGCGTGGCTCCCGGTTTCCATTCCTACATTTTCCTTAGTACTAAAACGAATGACTTTTCAGCTGGCACATGATTTCCTGGAAAAAAAGACATTTCCTAGGCTTCCTTGCACTGAGTGACTAAATTCTGGTCCATGCAATGTAAGCAGAGATGTTATATGCAACTTCAAAGAAATACCCTTAAAGAAAGAGGAATGTGTCCATTTTTTACCCTTCAGTTTTCTGGTGGAAGACAGAGATAATAGTTAGAGCTTAGGCAGCCATTCTGGATGATGAGGCAGCAAAGAATCATGGGGCAGTAAGACAAAAGAAACCCGACTCCCTGGTGATTATAGATTTGCCATACCAGGTCTGGACAGCCCACCACTGAGTGACCCATCTATGGACTCATTTAAACCTCAATCTTGCATCACCAGGTATCTCGTCTATCACATGCAGACAAATATATATCCTTAATTAATTTAATGAGTGTTTGTGTATTTTGTATGTATATATACATAAAGAAAATAAGCAGATAGGTGTCTTCCATGGACTTGTAGAGATTTTCATGATATATTTTAAAGTGAAAAAAAGGAAGCTGTAGAGTAATGGTTATGATATGATTCTAATTTGCTAAAAAATAAAGAGAAACCCTCTCTATATATGTTTTTATATATTTGTGTGAATTATGAGAAAGATGGATAATAATATTGGTTACCTCAGGGAGATAAGATAGAGGTGGGAGACAGGGAAGATGATTATCTTTGCCTTTATAAATCTTTGTAATCTATGTTTCATTTGTTACAATGAGTACATACACACACACACAGACACACTTTTTAAAAAATATGTAAAGAACTTTTAAAGGAAAAGACCAGGGTGATGAAGACTAGGAGGATGACTCAAGTCTGAAGTTTTAATTTAATTGTTATTCACATAACATGATTCTGCTGATGAAATATGTTTGGAAAAGTATTGGGTGGTTGGAGGTAGTAAGAGGGAATTCAGAGAATGGATCACCCTTAGGAAAAGTGCATCTAAATAGAATTGGCCTGTAGGATTTTTTAGAGAAGGCCAAGGCATTTTCCCCACATTCTATCTACAGGGATATTTGTGTGGTCATTCTTTTAGGCCAGATTGACAATAGTGACCTTTTTGTGAGTTCCACTCCTTCTCTCTCGTCTTCCCTAAAATGTCTACTGAAATAAATAGCTTCCCGACCTGGATATTGAAATCATTGAGGAGGTGGGCAATGCCTTATTTATTTTTGTGTCTTTGCTGCTTATACAATACCTGGTTAATGGAAAATTTGAGTCAATATATGTCTGTTGAATTGTTGAATAATTGAATGAATAGACAATGAGATTCATTATCCTTAAGAAGATTACAAAATACTTTACAGGGGAGAAAGCTTCCTTGGACACAAAGTTAGAAGGGTAAAGGCAAATCCAGGGCACAGCTTTTGGAACTGCAATCTGTACTTTATATGAGAACAATGCTGAGGTGGATAATTAGTCTACCAGGCCTTCAAATACTGTATTAAAAATTAAATTTGCATTGACTCTTTATTCTATGGTATGTTTTGCATCCAAAACAATGCTGGCATTATTTTAAAAATTACTGTTAACATTACATTAGAATCCCAGCATATTCCAGTTAGAAAAGCAATGGGTTTCTTGGAGATGTTGCAAATAACTTCAGCAAGCACTTTCATCAAACTGAATAACTTCAGAGTTGAAGAAAATTTAAAGATTTTTAGTCCTTCTTCCCATGTTGATGAGGAAACAGAGGCCGAGAAAGGGTCAAGGTCCAAGTAACTATCCAATTCTAAGCCAGCTTATCCTGCCTCATCCTTTTTTATTTTTCCTGAAAAAATCACAATAAAGCCATTTGCCCACAGTTCCCCTCTCTCCTGCTGACTCACGAGCAACCCTGGTTCTTCCAAAGTGGCTGTGTGGCAAGCTGTGTGCTCCCCAGGGAGCCATGAGTATAACAAAACTGTAAAACTCTTCTCAGTTTCTCTATTTGGATCTGCATCTGGCCTCACCCTATCCCACCCAAGATAATATGGTTAAAACACTCTCATGGTGAATTGAGGCCAGGACTAAAATTCTGATGTGGACAATTTGTACCATAACTCAGGTCACCTGTCTTGTAATCCAAGGATCCTTCCTCTACCTCAAGATGAAAGTTATGTAATTTCTCCCTTAAAAACACTATTAAAAATTTGGCTTCCTTAAACGTATTCTTCATTCTCTAGATGCCGTTTGCCCTCCTAGGTAAAAAGGCAAACATATTCTCTAACACAAGTCACACAAAAATGAGGATTAATATCCATCTTTCAGAAAAGCCTTCAGCCCATCCAGCAAGAACTGTGGAATTTGACAACACTTGCTTTCAAAAGAGTCTTACTTTGTGCTGATTTGAATAACTTCTGCTGCAGGTTTGAATTGTTGCCTCTGTTTCATTCAGCTCCTTAGTGGAGTTGAAGAATGGTTGAGTACCTGTTTCCATTAGGAATTTTTTCTGTTCCTGCAGACTGATGAGACATGATGGATGCTTCACTTTAGTTGATGTCTAAAGTTCAGGGCCAAGTAAATGGCACTTTAGTGGCCTGTGCAAATGGATTTTTAAGAAAAAATGTCTTAAATTAATGTCAATGACAGATATGTGGACAATTGAATTACTAAATACAATTTCCCCTTTTCTAATGGGTATGACCCTTACATATTTTTTAAAAATAATCCATCTCTTAGTGACAAACTAAATCACACACACAAATTTCATTGTTGCTAATAGCTTGTTTATTTCTCTTCTTTCTTTTGTGAAACAATGTTATATTAAAGGTGAATGCTTAGAATCTAAGAACTGGTCTGGAAGTATTTTTGTCTGAGCTGCTATAACAAAATACCATAAACTGAGTGGCTTATAAACAACAGACATTTATTTCTTACAGTTCTGGAGGCTGAAAAGTACAAAATCCAGGTACTGGCAGATTTGGTATCTGCTGAGGGCCTGCTTCCTGGTTCATAGATGGCACCTTCTAGCTGTGTCCTCACATGGCAGAAGGGCAAGGCATCTCTCTGGGGTCTCTTTTATAAAAGCACTCACTAATCCTATTCATGAGGGCTCTACCTTCATGACCTAATCACCTCCCAAAGGTCCCACCTCTTAATACCATCACCATGGGAGTGAGATTTCAACACATAAATTTTAGGGGGACGCAAACATTCAGATCATAGCAGGAAGGGATGTAAATATTATCTAACTTGCTTTTTCCCACCTTGTGTGAATTGTGCAAATCTACTAAAACTACAGTTTTGACTTTTTCAACAATGAGAAGTCAAGTTTAGGGTCAGAAAATGTCACAAATTCCTGCATAATGTAAGTTTCATTTTTAGTATCCATTGATTGAAAGAATATACTACTACAAATTCAGTAACCTTTTTAAATAAAATTTTATCTTATGAGTCAGTCACAACAGCATTTATAGTATATTTAGCAACATGTATTTGCAAGAAAGATGGAGCAGGATGAAGCCTATGGATTCAAAGACTTGGGCAATTACTTTAACAACCCACCCTTTCTGCTGACACCCCACCTCCAGACTCACACACCCCATGTTGGTGCTCTAAAACATTTCTGCCAGGCAGTTCTGGTTTCTGCTTGTATATTCCCTGTGTTGGGCAGCTCACTAGTTCATACAGTAAGCCACTATATCTTTGAGTTGTTCTTCCTAATATTGATGTTTCCTCCTGATACTGAGCTGAAATATGTCTCTCTGCAATCTCTGGGTTTTTACCCTATGGGCCCACTGATGACAACAATAATCCTCCTTTCCCTCTCTCTTAAGGTGGTTCTCATGCTCTTCACTCCCATTTAGGGACAGGCTGAAGTGGGCACAGAAGGGGACTCTGTGAGGGAACTATGAGGATAAAAGCCCTAGGGGTTTTGCAGTGGATCCATCTTTGGAAGTACCAGACTATTGACATCAGAGGAACAGAAGAACAGAAGCCAGGAGGCTGTGGTAATCATTTAGAAGCAGAGAGAGAGCAGCCCCAAAGCTGACTGGGCCCTAGGAATTGTGGGCTGATATGAGATGATTATGATGAAGAATTTATTAACCCAGTGGCAAAAGGTGGCTAAATGTAGGTGCAAGTAAATCTTCGAGCTTTTATCTCAATGTAGTTGGAAATTGGAAAAAACACTGATATAAAAAACACCAGAAAGAATTCTATTATTGAGGTCCACCTCTTTGCAATCTCAAGAAGTTCTTATTTGTGTTTTCACTACTATGATCCCATTAATGTAGAACCACACACAGAGAGGCGAGCCTAGCACATGGCTCCCTTATCTATGAGTGGAAGGTCAAGGGAATATATTGTCCTGGAAATTCCATTGTCTTCCTTCCACTCTTTTTCTGGTCCCCAGGGTCGCCATTTTTCTAGCTCCCTGAAAGCTTTCAGATCTCCTATTCTCCAGGTTTCCCTGTTCTAAATACAGCCTTATTGGTCGAAACTTGGTGCTGAGAATTTAACTCATGACTCCACATGTGGACTGAACAATGCAGAATGAAACAGGACTATGACATTCTCCCTTTATTTCTAGCTGCTCATGCCTTCTACACTGTCTTTGTCCATTTAGTGTTGCTTTAACAAAATACCTGAGGCTGGGTAATTTATACAGAAAAGAGGTTTATTTGGCTCAGGATTCTGGTGGCTGGGAAGTTCAAGATTGGGCAGTTGCACTTGGTGAGTGCCTCATACCGCTTCAATTCATGGCAGAAAGCAAAGGGGGAGCAGCATGTGCAAAGAGATAACATGACAGAAGAGAAAGCAAGAGAGTCTAGGAAGCCAAACTCACTTTTATAGCAACCCGCTCTTTGCTAACTAATCCATTTCCACAGAGTGAGAACTCACTCGCTCCCACAGGACAGCATTAATCTACTCATGAGGGATCTGCCTCTATGGCCCAAACCTCCCACTAGGCCCCACCTCCCAACACTAACATATTGGGAATCAAATACCAACATGAGTTTTAGCAGAGAAAAACCACATCCAAACCATTTCATACACAAACTATTGACTGTACAAGGGGCTAAACACCCACTCCCCTCATGCCCTATCAGGCAATAGGGAACTGTGGTTAAGAACAAGAACATTACACTCAAATCTACTTGGCCTTGACACCTGTCTCCTCCTCTCTCTAATTATGTGACTGCACAAGTCATTCAGTCTCCTCACACCCCTCATATCTGCATATGGAATAGAAACTATAATTAAAGGCTGGATTTTGGTGAAGGTTCACAAGTAAATTCCTCTGGTTTTTCACTTGTTCAAATACCCTTCCATTTATTCATTTATTTCACAAATATTCTTTGAGTGCCTCCTCTGTGCCAAGCACTGTTTAAGATGGTAATAATGCCGTGATGAATAAGACAGACTGCACCCTCACCTGATGGAGCTTACCTTCTAGTGATGAAATGCAACGAGGTGATGAATAATTAAATGAGTAATACAATTTCAAGTCATGGTTAGTGCCATGTAGGAATATTACACAGAGTAAGGGGAGAGAGGTGACAAGATAGGTGCTGCTTTGGTGAGGATAGTCAGAGAAGCCTCAAAGCAACCAGGGCATGTATCAGCAAGGGCATGAGAGGAGTAAGTTTCATGCAAGTAACAGAAACTCCAAGGTGAACCAGCCTCGTCAATAAGGAAACACTTGTCTCACATAACAAGAAGTTGGTTCAGCCATGCTCAGGGCTGGCCTCATCCTGAGACTGAGTGCACTGTGGCTGCAACAACGCTTCAATCACAACCCAAGGCAACACAGAGAGGAGGAAGAATACTGGCTCTTCCAGGGGTTCATTTTGAGGGGAGAGGAAACCATTTCTCAGAAGCCCCACAGAAGGCTTCCTTCCCACGTCTCAGTTCCTGGAATTAGGTTAAATATTTGTTTCTGAGCCAGTCACTGGCAGGGAGGATGTAATTACATGATTAGCTTGAACTATTCAATACAGGCACCAGCAGCAATGCCTTCATTATATAAATTTTTGCATGTCAGACACTCTGCTCAGCACCTTACCTTCTTACCTACAGATAGAGTCCTCAAATTAAAATTCCTATTAGGACTTTAAAGTCTATGTTTGCATTTAAATTTATCCACTCATTTTTCATATACACACATGTAATTTATTACATTGGGCAGGAACACAGCCAGACCTGGTGCAGCCCTTTCTCTACCCCTCAAGACATAGGTGATTAGGGATATTTACTTAACCTCTGGAAGTCTCTGTTTCCTGATCCCAAAACAGTTGGAAATAATAGTACCTACCTATGGAACTCTTTGAGTTGGAATTAGATATTCAATACATGCAATTGCTCGGTAAGACAGCTACTCCCAGGGTGGGATTAGAGTGCATCAAGTGAAGTGCCTAGGTCCTCTGATCTGTGCCTGCGTGCCTTGCTGGTGTCACCCTAGTCCTGGCTCTGACTATTCATATTATTTATCAAACATGCATTGACCTTATACTTCTGTGAGACTTTGTGCTGTCAACACCTTTCAGCCAAAGGTCACCAGGAACACTCCTGTAGCTGAACACATTAGGTTTATTACTCATTGCAGCAAAGGAAAATGAATACCATAGGGAACTATACAGTGTCTCAGTAAGGGGGTGCCATAAAGAACTTATTATGGGATTCAGACTTTCTTCGGAGACTTGGGGGCAGTTCTGAAAAAGCAGGGATTTGCTCTGGGTTGGGTGCTGTCAGAAAGTGGAGGCAATTTGAGTATCTCCATAAATCCTGTCTATAGGGAGGGCAGACTAGAGAGAGAAGAAAGCTGTGATTAAGCATTAGCAGTCACTCATTCTAGCCAAGAGGGACATCTGATATTTTGTGGGTGGTACAACGACCTTATTTTTGTCTATGCTCAGACAAAATTATGAAGTGATCTTGTTTTGTCTCACTTTCTCATGGTCTTAGAGTAACCTTCTGTGATAGTGGTATTCAGTGAGATTGTTTATGTTCAACAGGAGAATGATATGGCCCAACTATGAGTGCCCAGTCAGCTTCTGGATGGCTGGGGCCACTTATTCTTAGTACTAAACAACAGAGATCTAACAATAAGTCCCTGTCTTCAAGGAGCTCACAGCCTGGAGGGAAGCAAACATTTACAAGACCATGTGAGAACCACAATAATGGAGATGTTATATCTAGAGAGAGGAGGGCTCATCAGGAGCAGAGGGGAGCATCAGATAAAGCTGCAGAGGGGAGGGTGCATTTGATCTGGGAAAATGATGAGCGTGTGAGTGTGTGTAAGGAAATCCTTTATGTGCATGGCAGCCTATGTGTTCCAAATTAGAAATTCAATTCAAGCCCCAGCAACTTTGCAACTATAGATATTTTCTTCCCTTTCTTTTCTGGATGAAAAATAGCCTTTCTATTTTCATCATTGAAATCGCCATTTGTCATTCTCAAGGTGCCTCGGTGCCTTTGTCTCTGCTGTCAGCTGGCAGCAATGATGCTAAAAATAGCTGGCGGTGGGAACTGCTACATGCTGAACATTAAAAATAGAAAGGGAAGCACTGGCGTGAATAATGCATGGGAGAGAATCCCGCTCACGCTGGCCTTAAGGTCCTCTGGGGGCCTAGCTGCTGGGCACAGCTCTGCAGGGCAAAGGAGGATCAAGGCATTTGTGTTGCTCATGCTGCAATGAAAGGGCAGCCCACAAATTACAGCCTCCCTCTTGGCCTGTGGTGGCCAGGGAGGGATGGGAGGAAATGGAGGCTGAACTAGTGTTCTGCAAGACAAATTAAGATTCTAATTTGGAGGCACAAACTCAAATGCGTTGTCTTCAGGAGCCAAGACAAAGGAGGGAGCAGAGCAGGCCTGTGACACACCAGGGAGGGCACACCCTATCCCTATCGGAAGGCATTCTAATTCCCTTTCTTTTGTCATTCACACTGCTAGCTAATCAGAACTGGTATGCAGGGGGATTTTGTTCACAAATCATCAGATTATGATCTCTGTAAAATCCAAGAGCTGCTCAAAGTTGAGACCCATATTACACCAGCTGGAGCATCTGTGAGCATTGTAGGTTCTTCCTCATTGTTGCTAATAACTGAATTTCCCTTTACGCTGATTTGTTCCCCATGAACAGATGCTCGTTTTAGTCCTGACAGTCCTAGAGTGTCAGACCTGAAGCAATTCAGAGATTGGTAGGTAAATTAAAAGGTGCTGAGGTCCAGAGAGGGGAAGAATTTTTCTGAGGTCATATAGCATCCCAGCCTCTGAGGCAGGGCTGACTTGCCTCCTTGTCTGCTCTGACTTTGCCTTCCCCACCAGTTTGCTTCTGAGTCACCTCTTTAAATTCTTGGTAGAATAGGAACCTTGTTCCCAAATGCAGACTCCATCTGCTCCTCTGAGCCTTGAGGCAGGTAAAGTTCATCCTGTCTGAAACAGGGCATACTTCCTGCTTGTACACAGTCCCTTCAGTGTGAAACCAGAACAGGCTGTTGGCTCCAGCCATTGCCCCCGGAGTAATGGGTCTCCCCTGCATCCATCTACGGATTGAGGGTTTGATTTTATTCTAGTTCCTTTCTCTCCTAGTTTCCTAGCTCTCCCAAGAGAAAAGTAATTCTGATACTGAATAGATTGCCTCTCCTTCCTCAAGGAGGAGGGGGGCCCCAATCTGAACCCACACCCAGAACCTTTGTGGAATGGTTGAGAACACAGCTTTGAAATCAGCCTGGACTCAAATCCAGTCTGTCCTTTACCATCTTTTTGACTTTGGACAACATACTTGATACCTCCGGGTTCCAGTTTCTTGTTCCTGAAGTGGGACCAATAAAACTGATCCACTGGGTCAGTGATAAAGATGAGACCTCAAATGAGAAACGCTGACCGCCGTGACCACATACAACTAGTCCTTAAAGAACGTGAGTCCCTCCCACTTCCCAGAGAACGCTGCCTTTCCGCCTGCGCCCCTGGATGTTCCTACTAGGTCTGAATCCCAGGTCTATAACGCACTGCTGCAGTAGCCTCCCGGAAGCTGGGCCCCTCAGGACGTCCACTCGTTTGCCAGTAAAGGAAGATGATCAAACCTCCCTTGTTGGCTACAGAGAAGGTTAGCGAGATAATGCAGGACCCCGGTCACAGGGTAGCTGCTCAGTAAAGGACAGCCGTGACGACTCTTATTGCCCAGGTCCCGCCCTTTGGGGTGAGGCGCTGACGGTACTTCGTCCCATCTGTCTGATTGGTCAGGTACGCACGCACGTACGTAATACATATACGCAGGCACGCACATAGGCACGTGCTCACATCCGGTTAGAGACTGAGTGGGGCTTCCGCTTCCTGCGGATGTCTGGTCTGCACACTCTCTAATCTGGGAGTAAACGGAGACGTTCAGTTACTCTTCATAATGTCCAAAGGCCCCACGCAGGCAGCCGCAAGCCTGCTTCCTCCTCCAGCCCAGCCTGCCCGGGCTTTCCCTACCTTCCCCTCATTCCGTGGTCTGCTCTAAAACAGGTCATTTCCTGCAGGTCGTGACTGAGAGTGACGGTGAGGCCTGAGTCATGCTTACTGAGAGTCCTTTTTATACCAGACATAAAGCTGTTGTTTTCCTGTTTATTTCCTTTAGTGCCCATTTTTAAAGAAAGGTGATTCTGAGCAGGGCGAGCCCCCGGGCTTCTACAGATGCGAAAACCCTTTTCCTTGTAGGAGGCCATGGAGCCAGCATGGAATAGGCTTAATTGGGTAGCACGTCACCTCTATCTTTCTGTCTTCCCACCACCGCACATTTATTCAGTCATCCTTTTACTCATGAATTTATTCATTCATCAAGCCCTACAACTCCTACTCTGGGCTGGATATTGTGATCCTCAGTGTGTCACTACAGAGGTATGAGACATGCTCCCTGACCTTGAGGGGAGTAGACCCCTAAGAAGTGAGGCCACTGTGGCTAATGTTTGTCAGGAAACTTGTGGATCCCATGGCCCTTTCCTATTATACATTTTTCTTGTTTCAGTTTAGTCCTCCTGCCAACCTGGTAAGGTGGGCATCAATGTTTTCTCCCTAGTTTACAGAACAGGAAACTGAGATTCAGGTGGTTATAAGACATATTGAAAATTAGATAGTTAGTAGATAAAACTTTTTCCCCAACTCTCTGCTGATGAATTTATCGTATACTCTATAAGAAACAAAGCAAGTGCTTAGTTTTAGTCTTACATTCTCCTTAAATATATGAGCATTCAGTCTTCCTCCAGATAATTAAAGAAAGAAGAAAAAATGAAGTTGAGGAATATTTAGTATCTTGGACATGGTTATGCTTATAGAACAAAATATGGACTTAGTAGACAAGAGAGGAAGGAGTCCCTGGAGACTTGAAAAAGATGGATTTTGAGTAAGTACAGATGATCCCACTGTTTCTGTTGGGATTATGTTCAGTTGTAAACAATACTTAATGCTACTATAGTGACTTATGCAAAACGAAGGGATTTATTTTCTTACATTATGCAAAGCCCAGGCATAGGTAAAATGCTCAAAGATGCCATCAAGGAACCATGTTCCTTTTCCATAGCTGTTATACCTTCTTTAATACGTGGCTTTTGTTTTCATGAGTTCATAGTAGCTGCTGTATCTCTAACATCACATTGGTATTTCAGGCAGGAAGAAGGGAGAAGACCAAAGGGCATATGTCTTTTTCCATAAAGGAACATTCTGCTCAGAGACTTCTATCTATTATATGTCTCACTGGGCAGAGCTGGATTGCATGGCATCTCCTTGCTGGGAAGACTCTACAGAAGTGCAAGAGTTACAATGGCTGTTGAATAAATACATCTTCCGTATTTATCTAAACCCTGTCCATCAGAATAATTATTAATCAGCAAACTCCTATGACACATGCAGAGAATAGAGAGACTTGTAAAGGCTGAGATAAACAAGTAAGAGTGCCTGGATTTACTTGCTTTCTACATGAGAAGGAAACACTCCCAGATTCTTGACCCTTTCTACCATAATGACTCTCCATGGGTCAAGAAAGTAATGTGTCTTTCAACTACCAAGAATGCCCAGCACTGTCAGGACCTCAGGGATTAGGAAAAAGACTATAGTGTGTTCCTGTAGACCTACTGAACCCGTAGTGAGGTGGACCTGAGCCAGGGGTACACTTGAAATCTCTCTTCCGTATACACTCACCCTAACAGGAGTAGGCTATAGTGACATTTTGACTGTAGTAACATAATGACTCCAAGTAATATCAGTGTCCACTCAGACTCTGTATGCAACAACATCCAAAAGATCTGGGTATTCCCCTTTCCCTGGTGAACATTTCCTTGACTCAGTGGCCTTTGAATCCCTGAAAAAGGATTGGAGAAATTTTAATTTATATGCTTGTGTTGACTTTTTAGGGTCCTTTCTTAGAGGAGCCTGGCTTCCCCTTCAATCAATTAGACTGTGTATCTGAAACTGTCTAAGTTTGGAAACTTGATGGGGACCTCAGGTTTCCACTGAGGTGGCTGACATCAGCCTTCTGCTTGCCAGATCTCAATTATTTATTATTATAAATGGTAAGCAATACCTCTAGTATTCATGTATTATTATAAATTGTAAGCAGTACATCTTTCTTGACCATAAGACCACCGTGATCTCTAAGACAAAACCAAGGATTACTATGGGTCAAAGCATTCTGATTACCAGCCCTGTAGCTGGACTAATTAAGTAATTCAGTTCACCTTTCTTCTGGAGGTTAAGTGTTGCCACCTGGTCACTGCTTTAGGCCTCCCATCATTCCCACCAATGTTAGTAAACTCACGTCCATGACAGCATCTTCAGCTGTTGACCCTGGTTGTTTAGAGGTTGGCTACCACTGGCTTCCTAGGGATTTTATTCTCTCCCTTTCCCTTCACTATGGAATTCCTTCCTTGATGAAGAAAGTGTCCTTTGAGCCCTCTCAGGACATGTAGTCAGGTGGTGGGTCCTCAGGTCTTACATAGTAAGTCTATGATAACACTCCCTCCCCTCTGAGCCTTCTGACACTTTCCTTATTATAATGTTAGGGAATTTCTGTTGTTGTTGTTAATGTAGTTTATTATAAATCATTGGCATATCTGAAGCTTCAAGGAGCCAACCCAGCTTTGGTAGGCAGAATAATTCCCTCCCAACCCATCCCCTCAAAAATGTTCATGTCCTAATAGCAGAAACCTGTCATTATGTTACATTATATGCCAGAAAAGACTTTCAAGATGTGACTAAGTTAAGAATCTTGAGATAGGGACATCTGGATTATGTGGGTGAGCCCAATGTAAGCACAAATGTCCTTATAAGAGGATCTCAGGTGGGTCAGAGTCAGAGAGAAGATGTGACAATGGAAGCAGAGATTGGAATGATGTGTAGCCAACAAGCCAAAGAAGCTGAAAAAGGCAAGGAAATTGATTCCCCCTATGTTTTCTAGGGCTCCCATAATAAAGTACCATGGAGTGGGTGGTTTAACATAGAAATACATTCTCTTCCAACTTGGGAAACTAGAAGTCCAAAATCAAGGCTATCATCAGGGCCATGCTCCCTCCAAAGGACCCAAAGAAGAATCCTTCCTAGCTGCTGGTGGTTGCTGGCAATCCTTGGCATTCCTTGGCTTGTAGCTGCATCCACACAATTTTTTGCCTTCATCTATCTTCACATTGTTGTCTTGTCTGGGTAGCTCCTGTCCTCTAGGAACATCAGTCATTGGATTTAGGAGCCACCTCAAACCAATATGACTTCATCTTAATTTAATTAGTTACAATTGCAAAGAAGCTATTAATATTTCCAAATAAGGCCAGATTTTGAGGTTCTGGATGGACATGAATTGGGGGGAACACTACTCAAACTAGCACCCATCCTTAGAGCCTCCACAAGAAATGCAGCTCTGTAGTTTTAGACTTCTGATTTCTAGAACTGTAAGATAATAAATTTATGTTGTTTTAAGCCACTAAATTTGTAGTAGTTTGTTACAGCAGCAATAAGAAACTAATACCCCAGACAACTGTAAGAATAGTTGCAGGATTTCCTGTCAAATAACTGGGTGGATTCGTTTGCAATTTCCTCCACATCAGTGACTTGGAGAGAACTTTCAAAGCCCAAGGATGTCTCTTCAAATGCTTAGAATATGGGCTGTAGCCAGAGCAAGTAACAAAATATCAGAGAAAGAGAGAGAAACTTCAGATGTTTAAATGAAAACTAGGCAGAAATTCAATGACACTTTCCACAGTGTGCATATTTGTGTGTATGTGTGTTTCTCAACTATTTTCTCTGGTTTTGAAAAACGGAAAGACAACCAAACATCTATGCCTTAAAGAGAAGGTTAACTGAATTCAGGTACAGTGAGAGAAGAGTCAATAAATCATCCCCAAAATATCAGAGCAAACAGAACATCTGCACAGAGTGGCTCACACAGGAGCCAGATGGAAAGAAATGACACAATGACTAAGCAAATATAATACAGAAGGAAATACAGTTAGAAGAAGTAAATACACTTAGAAAAGGAAAACAGCATGCAGAAATAAGACAAAGATCCCAACCTATAAGAAAATATAACTCATAGAAGGGAAGGAAATGTGTCATAATTACTAAGACAAGTTAATAAGAATATTAAAATAAAAAGGCTCAAGCAAGAATTGATAGAACAATAGAATGAGATGAACAAAGAAAATGTAGACTTAGTGTCCCCTTAGGAAATAGAAGGAACTCATCTGGGACTTTGAAGGGAATTCGATGAAGAGCCTATGCCTGCTCTGGGGAAAGGGTACCATTGAGGGATGTTGAAGAACCCAAGTAGGAAGCTAGGCATATAAGGGTGAGAAGAACCAGTGTTAGTGGAATCATGGAAGAAGGACCTTCCAGCAGTACTTAGTAACAGAAAGATGTAGCCACTGCTAGAATCACAGCATCATTCAGGAAGGGAGAGGGGGAAGAAATTTTCTGACCACTCCTTCTTCCATTTTCTGATCTGCTGGTATCTCCCATCAGCTGAAACCAACCAGAAACAACATGGAAAGGCATATGGAATAATGCAATCCTTAGGGCCAGCTTCTAAGGGAACAGACCAGAGTAAAGAAAGGCAAGGAATAAATGGAGGAGGGACAAATGGAGAACTACTAGGACAAAGATATGTTGGCCTTGTTTATGCAATACTTGTGGCCCCCTAGGGCTCTCTTTCCAGGAGGCTCCTTGCTCATGCCCTTACTATGGTTGTAAAGCCCCTGTGGCCACAGTCTCATGTCCTAACGCTGCTATCATCTCATCCTTCTCTCAACTCAGTCTCACTCAGGCCTATCTTAGAGGGAACTGAAGCTGCTCCACTACCCAGGTCCAAGCTCACCAGACCAATCCTGACTCTGGCTTCCCTGGCGGATGTCTGTGGGAGTGAAACCACACTAATTAAATATTTATGTTAATTCCCCTGTGGGATGGATTTTGAACAGCAAGACATGAAATAAGCAGTCTGCAAAAAAAAAAAAAAATGCTTTTTTTCCCTTCCCTTGATGCGGTGATTCCATACAACCCCTCCAGAGATATCCCTCATGCCCAAGTCATAAACTGTGTTTTCTTGAGAAGGTATGGCCAGCTTGCATTTGCTTTCTTTTTCTCCTGTCTCTCTCTTGCTCTCCTGGAATTTAACCCATTCAACGGATCTTAGGGTCAGTCTTTGCTTTTGAGGGAACCCAGGCTAAGACAATTGGTTCCAGAGATGATCCAAGAAAACAGACCTTCCAGATGAAGTTTTGGAGGTGAATTTCACATGAATCTGAAGGCAAGACAAAATCTATTCCTTTTGCTAAGTGTGGTAATTATAACCCTTACATGAAATGGCACCACCACTACTAAAATTCCACTTACATTTAATTGGAGTGAGGTACCAGTGGAATTCAGGGTTTGGAAGATCAAATGGTGGTGCATTTGATCAGTATGTGAGCAATGATAATTATGAGAAGCGTGATGTGGAGTGACCTTTTGATAGCATTTGAGGCTTTAAAAATGAAAAAGATAAAATCAGAGGGGTTAATTACCAATTTAGAGCTTCCATGCAAACCAGACTGTCTCTGCTGTAGTTTGGATATTTGATCCTCCAAACCTCATGTTGGTATTTGATTCCCAATGTTGGAGGTGGAGCCTGGTGGGAGGTTTTTGGATTATGGGGCAGATCCCTCGTGAATGGTTTGGTGCCATTCTCTCAGGAGTGAGTGAGTTCTCACTTAGTTCCCAAGAGAACCGGTTGTTGAAAAGAACTTGGCACCTCTCTCTCTCTCTCTTTCTTCCTCTCTGACCATGTGATCTCTGCACATGTGGCTCCCCTTCTCCTTCGGCCATGACTGGAAGCAGCACGAGGCCCTCACTAGAAGCTGTGCGGACACTGGTGCCATGCTTATTATACAGCCTGCAAAACCGTGAGATAAATAAACCTCTTTTTTTTATAAATTACCCAGCCTTAAGTATTGCTTTGTATCAACACAGACTAAGACAGTCTCCAAGGCAGTTCTAAAGGAGAATCTCATCTCCTACAGTCACAGGGAAGACTATGCTGAAAATGAGGCCCAGGATCTGATTATTTAAGAAGGCAGAGTTTCAAAGACAACTATATGTAATCTTGACAGGTCTCCTATATTGAAGTTTAGACCATGATAGAGAAAGAGTGGGACTATGATGCCAGGGATGGGGATATTTGGGTAGATAAGCCTGAGAATCTTAAAACCTCAAATTCTTGTAAACCTGACAGAGCAGCCTCTTTCCCCTTAAAAGACAAAAACAGCCTCTTTGTACAAGGACAAACTATAAAGACCTCACCTGAAGTAGGTGCCTCTTGAGATGTGAGTTTTCCTCAAGATTTGCCTCCTTCATTACCTTCAGGTTAATAAGTGGGGTCAGTTTTTACCTCAGAGAAGCTGGGAAGTGTGAAAGAGACTTCCTGTTAAAGGAACAGAGCACTTCCCTTGTGCCATGGTGAGTAAGGTCTGTTATTAGCCTTCCCTTGTTCACTGGACACCCATTCCTGTCAACAAAGTTTTTCCAGAACTCTTAAGTCAGCAAACACATTATGGACATCCACTCATATTTTATCTTAGTGGTTTAATTTAAAAAAGGTATTAATCCTCCTTGACTCAATTTTTTAAACAGGAAATTGAAAGAGTTGTAGTGATAGGAAGTGACTGAGGAAGCTTCATTTTTAAAGTTAGTTAACAGAAAGGTTAATCTAATCCCCACCATTTAATCAGTTACACCTACACATATTTCTTTTTTCAAACAGACAGTGGATTATCAACTAAAAGTAAGTCAGCTGTACATAACACACACAGCAGAAAGACCCCATATAACAGTAGTGTAAACAGGATAGTTTATTTCTCTCTCACATAAAAGATGCCGGGAGGAGGCAATCAGGGCTATAATGGTAGCTTCACACTTTCTTCAGGGAATCAACCACTTATCCATCTGATCTGCCTTTTTCTCTAAATGGTTTGTATCCTCAAGATGAATCATAACTCAAGAAGTATGTGGAAGTTCAACATCATTCCATGCAGGCAGCAGGAGAATCTGTGGAAGGAGAAAGTTTCCTCCCCACTGAGTAGGCTCCTTGAAGCAGCTTTCCAAGAAGTCCCCCGTGTGGCTTCCACTTAAATCTCTTTGGCCAAAAGTGAGGTCTCCCGGTCTCACCTAGCTGCATGGGAAGCTGGAAAATGTTACTTTTTGGCTGGGCGCATTGCCACACTGAATAAAATTGAGGTTCCGCAGCTGAGAAAAAGAGAGGATGTGGATATCGGGTGGCAGTGAACAGTCTCTGCCACAAGTAAGACAATCTGTATTCATTCGACAAATGCCAGGTGCTCTGTGAAAGATGAGGTGAAAGGAGACAGAAATGAAGACACACAAGACACTGACCCCAATATTCAGGGACTCACACTCAGATGGGGGAGATAGCTTTGTAATAAGTGAGTTTATCAGCAAATGGCTGCTGCCCTCATCAAAGTGTGTATCAGGGAGATGGGTGGCATGAAGAGGGCCATTGCCATTGAGGCTGGGGTTTGTGGGGACATATCTTTTGAAGAGAGTCACCGTTGAAGACAGGGAGATTTTTCCCAGGCAAACTGAGGAGTAGTGCACGTGGAGACAAAAGATGAGAGGTGGTATCCCATCTCTGGGCACTCCTGTTCCTGGAACTCCTGCACTTTTTGTTCAATGAACCCATAAATCCCCCCCCTTTTTTTTTTGCTTAAGCCAATTGAGGTACAGTTTCTGCACTTGCAAGAAGAGTTTAAAATGATGTAGTCATCATGTAAAATAAGCCTTCTTCATGTAGGAAATAAAAACAGTCTACAGATGTGCACCCCCGGGGGAATGGACACACTTGAAGCTTGGACTTGCGGGGGAGGGAGGGTAAGGGCGTCATACGTAACCTAATCATCTGTACCCCCTTAACACGCTGAAATAAAAAAAAAAAACCAGTCTACACATCAAGTGATACCATTAACATGCACTAAAAAGTAGAATGACCAACTCATCTTATTCGTTGGGACTGTGTCTGTTTTTGCACTGGAAGTCCCTCATCCTGGGAAAACCCTCAGTCCCTAGAAAATCCTGATAGTTGGTCACCGGAAAGTAAAAGTTATCTATATTTTCTGTGGAAAAGAGAACACTCAGAGAGAAATGTGGAGTATTTTCAAATAGGTGAAAGGTTCTCACATGTAAGAAAAAAATAGATGTTCTGGGTGGTTCCAAGGAGTAGAAGCAGAATAACTTGGTGGACACTGAAGAGGTGGGACTATTATAAGGCAGATTGTTCTTCTTATAAGGACAATTTTTCTAAATATCAGAACTTCCCAAGGGTAGAATTGCTTGCCGTGGCAGAGGAATATAGCAGTGAGGATCGTGTGGTCTGGCCTGGGAAAGGCAGAGCTGAGTTGGAACCCTGGCTCTTCCCCTCACCAGTTGTGTGGTCTTGACCAGGTTAGTTAATCTCTCTGGGCCTCAGTTTTCTCATCTGTGAAATGGTGATAATCACAGTACCTACTTCACTGAGTTGTCGTGAGGCTTAAATGAGGCGAAGCGGAGTAAGTCCTCAGTGGGTTCTAGTTATAAATATTGAGAAACAATGAGCTCCCTTGTCAATAACAAAGGCTGGATGGCCCCTTGGCATGGAAGTTCCAGAGGGCATCAAGGATGGATGCCTGCACATGACAAACACTCTTGAAATTTCCTTTCTTGGCAAAGATTCTGTTTTGATTTGATTTTGTATAAAAGATGTTGCTGATAGGGCTACTTTAGAGATGGATGCTTGTGATGATTTTTGACAGACTTTCCTTATAAAGCTTTTTAGAGCTTCTTTAAAATACATTTTGCTGAGCTTTAAAATGAGGAGCATCTGTCTGCTTCCAGCTCTCTAGACCTGAGGTTATTTCTGCTCTCAGCCACTTTAATGAAGTCGTTAGAGTGACCGAGTGTGTTACTGGCCACGGCTCTGGAGACCCGGGTCAGGCAGAGTCTTTCAGCAGCAGCCCTGTGATGAAGCGGTCAGCCATGGGGCCATCTGTCCCCCTCATCTCCCACTGTACCCAGCTCTGAGGGCTCAAAGGGCTGGGGGCAGTTTAGTTACAACAATGTAACATCATTGCTGGGAGGATAAAGTGCCATCTTTTGCTGAGAGGATAACACCATTGCTGAGAGGATTAAGTACCATCCTTTAATGTTATTTTTTTTTTAAGTTTGATTTTTTTTAAAAAAATTGAGCTATAACTTTCATACAGAAGAGTTGAGTGCAATATTGAGTGCTGTCTATAGGACCTTCCAAGGTTATCTGAGGGTATAGGGGGTACACCTTTTTGTCTATTGCCTGAGCAACTCTATGTTATGGAAAACTGATAGCAATGCGAATGTACAGCCTGATAATTTTTATAGGTGTGTACCCCCGTGTAACCACTGCCAAGATCAAGATATGGAATATTTTCATCACCTCGGAAGCTTTCCATGTGCTCTTTCCTGGTCATTATGACCATCCGCCTATCAGAAATACCACTATTCTGACCTCCAAAACCGTACATTAGTTTTGCCCATTTTTGATCTTCATACAAATGAAATTATAGGACATGGGATCTTTTGTGTTTGGCTTCTTTTTATCAACATAAGACCTTTAAGATTCATCCATGTTTCAGCATATAGCAATAATGTGTTCTCTTATATTACTGTGTAGTTGTCAATTATACATGTAAATTATCCCAAGTTAAAAAATTGCCTCCTATAC
This sequence comes from Propithecus coquereli, assembly GCF_000956105.1. Taxonomy (NCBI): domain Eukaryota; kingdom Metazoa; phylum Chordata; class Mammalia; order Primates; family Indriidae; genus Propithecus; species Propithecus coquereli. The sequence goes on along the minus strand of NW_012148396.1, from coordinate 1,950,634 downwards.
AAATATAAATTGACCTGTATTTAAGATTTTATTTATCTCATTAATTAATGAGGGAATCAGTAGAATGTTAAGAACAGGTTCCCATGAGAATTTGACTTACAGAGATTTATATTCTCTACCAGACAGAATTTGTTTGCTTTGCTGTGAACATAAATTCTTTTCATTGCTGTGAACAGAAAACATTTGCATTGCTATCAGTTTTCCATAACGTAAAGTTGCTTAGGCAACAGAAAAAAATTTGTACCCCCTATACCCTCAGATAACCTTGGAAGGTTTTATAGACAGCACCCAACATTGCACTGAGAGGATGCTCAGGGATCTCTGTGGCCCGTTTTCAAGTCTTAGAAAATATTTCCTGACATATGAACATGTCTCAATTGATTTAAACATTTGCTTATTGATGAGCATTTGGGTTACTTGCAGTTTGGAGTTACCATGAATAAAGATTCTACGAACATCTTGTCTATATCTTTTTGTGGACATATACAATCCCTTCTCCTGAGTATGTACCTAGGCATGGAATTACTGGTTCATAGAAAAATCATATATTTAGCTTTAGTAGATACATCTACACAACTTTCCAAAGTCATTATACTATTTTAAACTCCTGCCTGATGTTTAATTTCAGTTGCTCTACTTGCCAATATTTGGTGGTGTCTGTCTTTTTAATTTTAGCCCTTCATGGGTTGTATAATTACAGTTGGTGATTACCAAATAAGTCAGGAATTTTCATATTTCCGTATGCATAAGAATTACCTGGGATGCTCATTTAAAATGTGGATTCAGAGAAGCAGCCCACCCTCTAAAGTCTTGATTTAGCAGTTCTGGATTGAGCTAAGAAATCTACATTAGTAACAAGCACTTTTTATTAGGGAATTATTCTGGGAAATATTGTCTTAAATGCATCTTTACTGTGTAATCTATGAGTTATTGTTGTTTTCCTTTCTTCAAAGTGCATCCTTCCAGGAGAGAAGGTGAGAACTCAGGTCAGCTCACAGATTTCTGGAAGTGTCATAATGTTAACAGCCAACTATTATCTCAATTTTCAGAACAACCGTCCAAATTGATACTTGGTTTTTCCATTTTACAAATAAGGAAATTGAAGTTACAACAGGTAAGGAAATTTGCACAAGGACTCACAATGGGAAAGCAGGACTTAGAACTATGAATTTTTTTTTTATCCTCTATTAGGAATTTTTCTGATATACCTATGGTTCTGACACTTTTTTTGTTTCTTAGTTCTACTAGCAGAAGCCCTTTTTTTCCCTCCAAGATGCAGTCTTGAGTAGACTCCAGTATATGAAACAAACCATAAGGAAGCTTCTAGGGTAGAACTGGGGGCCAGGAGGACAGAAGCTTGCTTGCACAAGCTCTCTGGGCCCCAGCCTCCTCCTATTTTCATCTGCTGCAGCCCTGAGACCTTCCCCTGGACTTTCAAACCATGGGGACCCCAACACATCCTCAGAGGCCCCAAGTACAGACGCGTAATTTCTAGTGACACTCCTTTCTTGTTTATTTAAGAAAATACCTATTCCTAAAATCTGGAGTCTCTCTTACTTAAATATAACCTGAGAGCAAAATATAAGCTGGGGAGCCAGAAAGCATGCTACTCGGAAAGGCAGCAGCTTTCCAAGAAAACTGGATTAACCCCTGGGGGCCTGTATTCCTGTGGGGCCTTGAATTTGGAGTCCCTGGGGCAGTGGAGAGCCTCTTGGGGCTTTGATGCTAAAAGACAGGTAGCAGAGGACAGAAACATTTTTAAGAAGAGGATTTTCCTCAATGCCCAAATAAATCAGCTTTGCATATTGGTATTGTCTCACCCTCAGATGGCAAGCAGGTCTGATTGAATTCAGAGATCTCTTAATATTCCTTGCCATTCTGGATCTCTGGAAGAGATTCTAGAGATCTCTTAACATTCCTCAATGCCACCCTAGCTGCTTAGTTATGATCCTTGAAATGTTAAGAGATCTTGGACTTCACTCAGACCAGCTTGCCATCTAAGGATAAACAGCCCCTCATTGTCCAGCTGTGTGACCTTGGGCCACTCTTTTCACATCTCTCATGCTCAGTTTTAACATCTGTGCAATTGTATCAGTGACCACAGAGGGGAGAAGTGAGGATTATGTGAGATGCACAGCGTCCATGAGAGTTCCAGGCCACGGGGAGTATTTGGTAAAAATGTGTTTCCTCCCCTGGTCCCTCTGTTGAGCAGAGCATACGCCCTGCAGATCCATCAGCCATTTCAGAAATGTGTCATGGTGACAGTGGTGTGACTTTCCTCCCTGCTTTTCTTCTGGGGCTGAGATAAGCCATTCCATGCTTCAGCGCAAGGCCTAGGAGTGGAGGACAAGGATGACATCAGTAGGAGGGGCTGGAGAGAAACATATTGGTGAAGTGAATTCTATAAACATGGGAGGATGAGATCATTGCACCAGCTATTTCAGGAGCAGAATCAGCACTCCAGCTAGATATAGGGGTAGGTATCTGGAAAGCTGCGATTTTTGCTTACTTGTAATAAAAATATTCGCTAAAATCTATTGCACTCTTAATGTGTGCCAAGCATTGTGCTAAGCAATTTACATGCATTACCTCATCAACTCTGTAGCATAGGTGTCATTGCTATCTCATCTTATAGATGAGGGGATGGAGACACTAAGTGCTTATGTACCTTCCCCAAGTTCACTCAGCCAGGGAGTAATGCAGCTGTGCTCACCTGTGCTTGTGTGACAATACTACTTGGGGTATCAGTTTGGTGGCTGTAACAGGTTCGAATACAGTGTCTTAAATAAATCAGAAGTTAACTTTTTCTCCTGTGCCAGTCTTGATGTGAGCTGTCGGGGACCAGGCTCCTTCCATCTCTTTACTCTGCTGCCATCTCCAGGGTGTCACCCCCTCTGTAGGAGGGGTCCATGAGGATTCACTTTCACATCCTCATCCCAGGTGGCAAGAAGGAGAGCAGGAGAAGGAGAGGCACCTTACCCCCATCTCCTCTGCTCATACACCATTGCCCAGAACTGAGCTATGTGGGCCTGTCTAGCGGCAGAAGAAGCTTGTGATGACTATTTCGAGTTAAAATGTATTTTTGTTATTAACATGGTAGTAAAGAAGGAAGAATTAGTGGACACCCAGCAGTCTGAGCCACAGCCACTACACTGCTATCCCTTGTATTGGGAGGTATCGAGCAGGGCATGACTGGGACCTCGGCTTCCAACACAAAGCATTAGCTGCAGTATAAGCAAGCATTGTGGCACCTACCATATACAGGGAACTACATGAGAGGTCATAGTATAAGACATAAGATGTAGCTCTACAGGCAAGGAGCTGGCATGAGTTGAGTACTTGCTATACACATGGAACTGTCCTGGGTGCTTCCTGTACATCTTATTAATGTCATACAACTGTCTCAACAAAACAGGAGAGAGATGAGGACCCTCAGACGCCATGAGGTGGATTGACTTGCCTAAGTTCATGTGTTTAGTAAATGGTCGCGTTGAGATTCAAAATCCCAGCAGTGTGACTCTGGGCAGGTTGCTTAACTTCTCTGTGCCTATGACTTCTGTCTCTGGAATGGAGCTACCCCACAGGATTGCTGTGGGCCATGGATGCCTTAATGTAGTTAAAGCCCTAAGGATAGGACCTGGCACATAGCAAGCCCTCAACGAATGGTTAAACATTGTTGTTGTTACTGTCATTGTTGTCATTGTTAATATTGGTGCTAATATCATCTCTCCACTCTACCCACCTGCACTGAATCCTAATTGAAGTGTGAAAAAATGCTATATTAGGAATACGGAAGGCTAGGAATATTCAAAGAGAGGACAGAATCCTTTGACTCTAAAACATAAAAAAAAAAACCCTCATAAAGAAGAAGCATTTTGCTGGACTTTGAAAGAAGAGTAGCATTTTAACAAGCTGAGGTAGGAGTGGGGCTGGACTATCCATTTCAGGGAAAGGAATCAGCCTGAAAAAGGCAGCAAGAAAGGAAATGGCCAGTGTGTCCTGGGATGGGGACACAGCGTAGGTGGGGAGAGTCAGTGGAGAGGAGGTGGGGAAGGGGGCTGGGATGGAGTCTGAAGCTAATTTAAGGAGGTTGGCCTGTTACCTGAAGACAGCGGGGTGCCCTCCAAGGTTTTGATCAGCCCTGTGCCAGGGGAAGGTTGCCATGGCGACAGCACGCAGGGAGGACGGGAAGTGGAGAGGCCAGCTCACTAACTAGAGCCACAGTTTAGGTAACAGGTAATGAGGGTCCAAATTAGAGCCGTGGTTCTGGAAAAGACTAAGAGGAAACAGAATAAGGACAACATGTAAAGTGAGAATTAAAGGACCACAGGGCTTCATGTGTAGAGGGAGAGGCACATGGAGTAGTGAAGCTGGAATGCCTAAACCCACTGTCTGAAGCTCAGGCTCCAAGTAATTTCAGCCTCATAGCACATGACGCTATCTGTCCGTTGTGACAAATGACTAAGTTGTTTACATTTATTTTTCTAGCTGGTTCTAGTTAGACCTTGAATTATTTACTCATTCACTTATTCATTTTGTTATCCATGTATTTGGTGTCTATGGTAAATAAGTTCGATCAGTAAAAAAGACCACAGGTGAGCAAGGTAGAGGTTAGGCTGCTGTAACAAAGAGGCCCCCAAATACATTGGTTTGAACTAGCTGTACATTAATTTCTCTTTCTTGCGTAAGTTTAGAAAGAGGTCAGTGTTGGTGTGAAGGCTTGGTGGTGAAGGGAAACTAGCCTACTCCTAACTTGTTCTGCCATCCTCAACATGCAGCAGCTGCCATCTCATGGTCCACAACGGCTGCTGCAGCTCCCACGGTCACGTCCATATTCAAACCAGCAGGAGAAGGGGAAAGAAAAGGAAAGGCTCCCCTCCTCTCTAAGATCATGGCCCAGAAGTTGCACATATCACTTCCGTTCATATCCCATTAGCTTTAACTTGTTCATATGACCACAAAACTGCAAAGAAGGCTGGCAAATGTAATCTTTAATTGTGTGTTCATGTATCCAGATTTAAAAAAAAAAAAATCTGCCACCATGGAAGAAGGGGATTTTGGCAACCAAGTGTAGTAGTCTCTCTACTCTACTCTTTCTACTGCACCTACAAGAGTGCAGGGAACTTAGCAGGAACTTAATCAATTTTTATTAAATGAGTGAATGACAGTATCCTGGTAGATACCATAGATGCCAAGATGAAATAACATATGTCCTGTTTTGAAGGAGATTTTAGTCTATATGGGGTAGACAAGCAAAGAAATAAATGCAATGAACTGATATGCTGGGTGGGACAGCAGCCTGTGCAGAGCCCAGTACAATCAGTTACAAAGCAGAAAAGCAGCAAATGCAGCTAGGACAGGAGAGGTCAGAAAAGACTTCATAGAGAAGATGATGCTCCGTTGAGTCTGGAAAGATGAGTAGATGTTTGCCTGTGAGCCAGGTGAGGAAAGCCATTCAAGGTCGAAAGAACACAAAGCCCAGAATGTCTAGAAACAACCTGACGCATTTAAGAGAGGGCAGGCACAGGCAAGAGGCTGGAGAGGCAGGTGGGGTCAGCTCTGGGGACCTTAATCTTTACTTCATAGAAAATGGTTCCGTTGAACAGTCTCAAATACGGAAGTTCCAGGCAGCAGGGGTGTGTGTGACATGATGACTTTCCGTCTTGGGGTACACTTGGGATTACCAATGGGGACAAGAGTAGAAGTGGGAAACAAAACTTGTGCAGAAGCCTAGTTTCTCTTCATAGACACTAATGTTTGTTGCATGAATGACTTTCAATGATCTAATGTATCTCACTAAAAAAGCTAGGATTATTTTTATTTGAAATCAATTAAAGTCATAATTGATTTTTTTTAAGACATAGGCTAATTGATTTTTTTTTTTCTGTTATCAGTTTTTCCTCTACTGGCCAAATTTTTACCTCCTCTATTTGCTTCTGCTTTTTCTGCTGAAACCTATAAACTGATATTTAGAGAAGCATTGTGTGCCCTTGGGAAGGTCTGTTGTCTTCTGCACATTAGCCGAATTATGAGTGGGCTAGAAGAGATGAATTCCAATAGCTCTTTGCAGCTGAAACACTCTGCACTGTAAGGAAGAGTCTATGGCATCCAAACTGTGGAAACCCTGAGAAGTTAGAGGATCCAGGGATTACCAACTGTCTCACTTACTGTGAAAAAGCCAAGCCAAGAAGCAGTCAATGGTGCACCCCAGGTCACCCAGCCAAGTAACAATAATAAAACCAGGGGCTAGGACACAGGTCCTTCTCATTTCAGGTCTTTTCCCATTAATAGGATCAAATTTCACAGCCTAAACAAAGACCTGTCTAGGCTTCTAGTCTTCACTGATCTTTTCTTTCTCTCAGCTAGAGCATGCATTTTGAAATGATGATCTTTGAGATTTCTTGCAGTTCTAAATGTTCATGGTTTGTAGGCTTTGCCATGAGGGTATTTTGTGGATATTTCTCTACAAACAACATATACACCATGCGGCAAGCATTCACCCAACCATTTGTTCATTTAATGAGAATTTTCAGCCTCATTATAATCTTTGTAAGCAACACTGTGAAGGCCAGCCAGTCCTCTAACGTGAGGAGGACCTGGACAATCTCATAATGCTGGACACTGGAGTAGCCTCTAGTTTTTGACTTACAAGTACAATAATGCAATGAAGAACCTCTTTGAATCTTGGTGGGCACTTCTGGTTATTTTCTTAGGATGCATTCTAGATGGAGAATGTTCCATCAAGATGTCTAATATTCATCTCTCGATTAACAAAACCAAGGTAAAATCTTGAATTACTGCCCCCCATAGTATCTTCCTACACCACTACACACACACAACACACTATACACACTATATTACACACACCCCCAAACTACTTATACACCACACTACACACACATCATACCATACTACACACATCCACCACACTGCATACCACATCATATTACACATATGCATACCACACTACACACACACAACACTACACACACGTCATACCATACTATACACACACACCACATTGCACACATACACCACACCATATTATACACATACATCACACTGCACGCGCATTACACTACACACACACCCCCACACTACACTCACACCCTACTACATGCATATACATACATATACATACCCCTTCTGCTTCTTTCTTAGTCTTACTTATGTAAATGATGTCACATTGTACCTGGTCACTCAAGCCAAAAACCTACTAGTCATCTCTGATTTCTGTCTTCTGTTCGCCCTTTTTTCCCCACCCATGAACACGTCTTGTCAGTTGTACCTTCAATGTTCCTACACTTCCTAATGCTGCTCCCATCTCTTTATCTCCAGCATCAACACTGAGGCCCAATCTACCACTCTCTCTCCTGACACCTGAAGTAGCCCCTAATGCAGCTCCTTCTGTCCTGCCTTGACTGCTTATACTCCAGAATAATATACAAATGTAAATCAGTTTGTGTCATGCTTCTTCATAAAATTATACAGGTCTATCTTATTTTGGAAAAAAACTCCAACTCTTTACCCTGGCTTACAAAGGACCCCTGCCCACTTCTGACCCAATGCCCCACCCCTCCCAATGCATTCATCTATTTTGCTTTGAGGAGGGTGTCGTTACAGACACTTGAGACTTATCAGTGAACAAAACAAAGACCCCACCCTCATGGCATTTACATTCCAGTAGCATGAGACCATAAACATAATACATGAAAAATTTGTGTAGATCATGTCAGAGTTTGTAAGTGCTATGGGAAAAAGAAAGGTAGAGCAGAATGGGGGCAGGGGTTCTAGGGAGGGTTATGGGATGCACTTTTAAATAGAATGATTAGGCAACATAGCAGTTTTTGTAGAAGGTGAAGGAGTTAGCCACACAAATGTCTGAAGGGAAGAGCTCTCTAGACAGAGCATAGTTCATTTTCTATACCACAGCCCAAAAAATATATTGCATATCTTAGATTTTAGTTTGGGGAGTTCAGACAATAAGCAAGGAAACAAGCAAACCGACAAGCAAAGTAGGGAAATGTCAGATGGTGAGACGCGGTTTGCATGAACCTAAACAGGATGATGTGAAGAGATTGGGGGATACTTTACATGACTTATCTAATCCCTGTACCTGCCTTCTAATGTGGGTCTTATCTGCCTCGTTATTCAGATAAAGGTACTAAAGGCAGAGAGATCTTAAGTAATTTGCCCCAGTTAACTCTGCTAATTCCTCTTTCTATGTGGTTCCACAGTCCTCTGTGCTCTCTGTCACTGCACTTATCAAACGGTGCACTTAAGATTTGGTGTTTAGTCACCTTCCTTTCCTGCTCCACTGTGAGGGGAGAAACTGCATCCAGCTCAACCCGCACCCCCAACACAGCGACTAACCCACCACAGACGCACGATAATGCTAGCTAAATAACTGAGCATGTTCTGGATCCACTATTCAACTCCTGGTTTGATTGACTTTAAATCCAAGGTCCTTCCCCATGACAATGAATTGAGCTAAAGTAGCATGCTGGTTTTAAAATATAGTCACATATTATGTGAAACTTTTCCCATGGAGTCTGTCTCCCATCTTCCTGAATCTCAGCAGGCTTTGACTCTTCGACCGATGGCATACATCCTAAGTGGCACTAAGTGACTTCTGAGACAAGGTCATAAAAGACTGTACAGTTTCTGCCTCATTCATTGGACACTTGGCTGTGGTCCAAGAAGTCCCACTATCCTGAGGTGACCACACTGGGGACACCACGTGTAGGCACGCTGGCCGACAGTCCCAGCTGAGCCCGGTTTCCAGGCATTTCCCGTGAAGGTGTGTCCTAGTGGAAGTGGGTCTTCTCATCGCAGCGGATCCAGCCCCACCTGTTTGAGTCACTGGCAGGCATAAGTCTTCCCAGCTGAGCCCAAACATCAGAAAGCAGAAACAGACCACCCTCGCTGTGCCCTGTCGGAATTCCCAACCCACAGAACCCACCAGCATAATATAAGGGATGTTGCTTTGCACAAGTAAGTTTGGGATGGTTGGTCACATGGCTATAAATAACTGGAACATGAGGTAAAATCTTGCTCATATTTACTCTTAGTCGTGCTTATTGTTGATCTCCCTTATTTGAAATAAGCTTTCTAAGTGCAAGAATTTCTGCCTGTTTTATTTATAGCTGCATTTCTGGCACCTAGTAGAGTACCTGGCATATTGTTGTTGTGCAGTATTGTTTATTAAATGAATGAGTAAATGAATGAGTTTTTAAACATATGCACAGGAATAGGGGAGCAGGGAAAATCAGCCCTTAGCCTTCTGCTGGCCAAAACCAAGAGGGAAACATGAGGCACACACAATTCCCAAGGACTTCAAGACAAAATCATACTGGGTGCTTTGGAAAAGCCTAGATGTTTCTGGAACAATTTACTGCAATCATGTTTACTCTTGTCATATTCTCCCCCCATCATATTCCTAGATGGTGAGAGATTTTCCATGGTTTAGGTTGTGCCTTACCTCATCCCTTGTCAAGCCTGGAAGATCATAGAAACTATTTAATATTAGGTGCTCTAAAAATATTTAGTGAATGAGATCTATGCATCCAAAACCATAGAGCCAAGTTTTACATCCGTGCAAGTAATACAAAACTGAGCTCTTAATTTGGAAAGGGAAGGATCAGCTAATTAACATGCAATGTCAGCAGCCTTGTACACTTTATGGTACAAACAGAACTGCATGTCCCATAGCCCCGTCAATTTCCTGTTTGTTATCACATTAGACCTATTCCAGGGCAGATGGAAAATTTGAAGGACATCTCCAGACATTAAGATAGGCATAAATCTTTCAGAATTGCACATAAATACATAACACTCCCCATTAACATTTTTATAAATTAGGGTTCACGCAATTTCTTGATTAAGCAGGAGCTCTTCTATCATGCAATTCTTGTCCTTTCAGCTCATAATTGGGCTCCCCAAGACTATAGTCCTTGGTCTGAATCCCTGCTGATGTTTGCCTGGCTTTTAAGGCAGCCTCTGTTCAAAATTCCATACAAAGATCCTTGTTGGTCCTCTCTCTGACCTTAAGTTTGCCTGAGGGTTTTTCATCATTAATTAAGGACAAGGACAACGGAGTTAGCACCGACATGGTGGCCCCCTGTGTTCAGCAGTCCTGGATGTTGTCCTGTGTAACCTTCAGAACAGGACTAAGAGGTGGCACTAGTATCTCCATTGTACATAGGATAGAACAAAGGCACAGGGTGCCTTCTCGCCTGCTCAAAGGCACAGCTAGAAAGTAGCAGAGCCAGGATTTGAACTTGGGACAGTTTGACTTTGAAGCAGGTATTCTTCTGACATTGCTGAAAGGGATGGAAGACAAGCTGGCATTTATAGCATTCCCGCTTTGTGCCAGGTACTATATTGGGCGCTATGCATTTCTTTTGTCATTTTACAGCCACATTATAAAGCACACATTTTTATCCCAATATTATATATCAAGAAACTGAAGCTTATAGATATTAAGCAATTTGCCTAAGGTTAAACAGCTAATAATTATAATAGTGAAGCAAGATTCAAGTTCAGTCTGTAAGACTCCATATACATTTTGCTCTTTTCTTTAAGTGAGAACCTGAGTATTAGCTCATGAAAGGTTTTCATTTGTGCAGCCAGAGATCTCTTTGGTGTATAGTCTAGCAGATGGGGAACTAATGTGAAAGGCAGAGGAAATCTTTAAACCTCTCAGGCTCTCAGCATCTCCATCTGTCAAATGGATTTATTATACTCTCCCTCCATACCCCACAAGACCTTCAGGACTGAATAAACTAGCTGTCCCAAACCCTCTCTTTGCAGATAAGGACACAAAAGCACAGACAGGCCATGCAGCTTGCCTAAGTCGTTCAATCAATATGACTGAGATTAGACTAGAATCTCCATATATTAGCTGCTGCTTCACAACAAATGCTAAAGTTTATCTTAAAAGTTAAAAACATAACTCCCATTTATATAAAATGAATACATGCCAAAGATTTTCATTTGATTCATCAAGTAATGAGGGAATCAGTAATATGTTAAGACCACTTCGAAGGAGATTTTGAAGAACAGAAACATATAGACAAGGAGGAATGCTGAGATAATGTTGCTAAAAGATGCAAAACAGGTTAATATTCAATAGGCCATTAAATAATATTTGGGGTTATCTTTTTATAGGACACAAATCGATTGTATCGTGACTGGGCGAGATTCATTTGCATTGCTATCAGGCTTCCACAGTTCACTTTTACCCCTCAGCATCCTCGGTAGGAAGTCAGTCAAAGGTGCAGATGCCCAGAGAATCAGATGTTTGCTGGAAGGGTTTTGGTTCTCCACCGGAAGAACTCCAAATAATCTCTTTTCCCAATTTCTGATTTTTCCTTATATAGAAAATGGTGACAATTTCAATAGCTTTCCAGCCCATAAGCATTTTTTCTTCTGCTCACAGGTTTGCGGGGCTGTGAGGTAGACATGCCTCATTGTGGGGTGCAGGAGGAGGCAGCAGCTCCCTGGGTCATGCTCTCCTCTTAGCGGGGGTCAGGGCTTCCAGAGAAGCAAGCACTTGGAAGTGGCACATTTTCACTTCTGCCCACATTCCATTGGCCAAAGCACGTTATGGGAACAAGCCCAACATTAGAGAAAAGTAGAGTCCTCCTTTGGACATGGGGGAGTGAATATTTGCCGGACAGTAATCATTCTCTTGATTTTCAGACCACATCAACCTGTGCTAAGAGGTGCAAAAAGTCTGGACAGAGGCGCACCACGTGCACATACAGGAACAAGAAACTTAGAGATCTCTTGTGACCATTTGCCCCTTTTCTAAAAGCGAAAGAAAATATGGTTGGCCAAAGTTTACGTTTGGAAATGAACTCACTCTGGTGCATGGTTTCATGACATAATGTTCCAACAGTGGGAGAACTTTCAGGGATATATTTTACTCTCACCTGGTGTGTTGTTAAATGGGTGCTGGCTACTAAAAGTCAGTGGAGGAGCATGTCTCTTAAACCAGGTACATCTAGCCCTTCCGGTTTGCAGAACTATGCTTTGCGGGGGGAAGACAAGATGACCGAATACTCCGCCAAGCATTTATTTTACTTAAATAACTAAGAAACTATTTTAAATTAATAGAAGAAGACAGCTATAGTATGGCACATGCAGACAGTCAATGATGTGTGGTATTTTGATGGATTATTTTAATTTGTCATTTTATTTAGTTTTGCTACCATAATGAATAGGAAAAACTCTGTATCATAAACGACCAAAGAGGGAGAATGAGAATTTCCAGGTTAGGTTGAAAACCACTTAGGGTATCACGCATGGAGAAAGCATGAGGACAGGCTGCAAAGTACATCATAGCACGGGATCCTCCCCTAGAATGGGGCTATTGTCAAGGTGTGGCCCTTTATGAGGCCTGGGTGAGGGGGACAACTTGGGGAGACACAGATTCCCCAGAATTGAGGGCCCAAGAGTCTCTTCCTCTTTCTCTTCTTTTTGTTCTTCCTCATCCTCTTTTTACTTGTCATCATCACAATCATACTTGCTACTACCATTTATGAATTGCTCCCTCTTGTGGGAGATTCCGTGCATAGCACTTCATATAAGCTGCATGACTTTTAAGCTACCTGTCTGGTCCCTGCAGACAAGGGGTTTGCAAATGCTGGCCAGGACTTCCATTTTCATGAAGCCCGTTTGGGGCAGTCTCAGAAAATTTTAAAATTAACACCTGTTTAAAAGGGAGCCCTAACTCAATACCAAAGAGAGTTGGCTGTTCTTCTTTTGAGGAAGAAAAATTATTCTTTTCATTTTTCCCCCCTTGATCCATTCGGAGCATCAAAAGAAAACACAACTAAATTCTAAATAATGCATTGTCACACACGTGAACATCATCTCATCTTCCAATGGTCTTCTGAGAAAGTCATTATTATGGTGATAATAATATATAATACAAGGATAATAATGGAAAATGCAGTTCAAAGAGATTAATAATGGGTCGAACAGCAATGAGAATGTGGCCCAAGGAACCAGTTGTGACACAGCACGAAGTACTTCATGTCTCTATAGTTACCTTGGAACTTCATCACACCCATATGAGGTGGATGTTATTTATACTTCTACTTTCCAGAGGAGAAAACTAAGAGAACGGACATAGCTTCCCCAAGGCCACTTAGAAAGTGCCAAAGCTGGTATTAGAATCTAGGTCTTCAAACACTAAAACTTATGCAATCACTGACCTTCTATGAAATGCCTGAATTTTAGCATCTTTTGTGATATTCACATTGTCTAAGGAAAATTTTATCTCAGCATAAAGAGCTTTCTAATAATGCGGGCACCAGTTTCTGGGCTTTCGAGAAAAATCTGGGTTTAAATCTCTGTTCATTGCTCTCTGACTCTGGGCTACCTGAATACAGTTTTTAATGCATATTTGTCTCATACCCACTTCTCTGGACGGCTGTGACAACTAAATAAGGTAAAGAAGGAAAGATGCTAAGCACAGGTCCTGGCCACAGAACATGCGCTTAGTAAGTATATTGGTTATTCCACAATGGGACTTGTGGGGAGGCAGTGAGCCCCCACTTGCTGGAGATACTCAAGCAGAAACCAAAGGGCTTGGCTGAAGATTGAACTGGATTAATATTTGTAGGCTAATTCATGACCCGTCAGTGGAATGTGAAATCACTTCAGTGGGTTCATGTTATGGGCTGAACATATGTCTTCCCCCAAATCCATACATGAAGCCCTAACTCCTGGGACCTCAGAATGTGACTGTATTTGTAGACAGGGCTTCTAAGGAGGCTGTTAGGGTGAGCCCTAATCCAGTCTGATTGTTGTATTTATAAGGAGAACACAGAGAGATCAAGGATGCATGCACATACAGGAAAGACCACATGAGGACACAGTGAGAAGGCCACCATCTGCAAGACAGGGAAAGAGGCCTCAGGAGAAACTAACCCACCAACACCTTGGTCTTGGGCTCTGAGCCTCCAGAACTGTGAGAATATAAACTTCTGTTGTTTCAGCCACCCAGTCTGTGATATTTCATCATGGCAGCCCTAGCCAACTAATATATTTAGCAATCAGCAATTTATAAAATAAGGAATAGAAAATATCATTTCAGTTATTAATATTATGTGGACTGGGCCGTATATTGTATTATGTGGACTGGGTTGTGATATAAAACACGGATCACTGTTACAAAAGGTAGAGCAGCATTGGGCTTGATACCCAAAAGTTCTCTTCTAATTTGGATGCAATAGTAATAATTAATGTTACTATTCATATTACATCAATTAATATGTACTAAATGCCTCTACATGCTAATGTTTGATGGATGTTAACTCCCTTAATCCTGACACATCCTTTCAAGGTCATTATTATCATTCCTACTTTACAGGTGAAGCTGAGATCGGTTATTTAACCCACCCAGGGTCGAACACTGAGCATTTTTCAGGGACAGCATTCCTACCTGGAGCAGGCTGTCTCAAAGCCCGAGTCTCCCTATTCAGCATCACCACATAGCTACCCACAATCCCCTGTCCAGTTACTTAGCACCCAAATGGCAGCTTCCCCTCTGCAAAGAATTCTGAGAAATTACGAAGGCCTTGGCTTTAATACGATCTGCACCCGTGACTGTCTAAGGGACCCACTGGCCCTTTATGATCACGGGCAGAACACAGAGTCCTTCTTCGGTTGGCATGGTGCTTTTCTTGTTGTTACCAAGGTAAACGGAGCATTGTGACATCTGTAGGGTGGGGTCAGGAGGCACAAAGCTCTGCTGTCTAGAGAGTCAGTCTGGCAGGAGTAAAGGGAGGTGAGAAGATGGCCCTGGTGCTCTTTGTCTGAAGACACTGAGAACAGCGTCTTTGCCAGCCGCCTTCAGCCCTCTTGCACAAGCAAACTCCACGTCAGATGCTCTTGAACACAAGGACATGGGCTCATTAGCGGGCAAATGGCAGTGGATAATTGGAATATGTAAATGGCCTGGGCAAACAATCAGGGCCCAAAGAGAAGGAGCTTCATTTGGTGGAGAGAAAGGAACAGACTTCCCAGGGGGCCAATTACTGGAGCCAAGAGAGGGATGCTCAGCTTAGCAAGGTGCCTGCGGTCAGGAGGGAGAGATGCTGGGACAGAGGAGGAGGGAGTTGTTTCTGCCTCTAAACTGTCAAGTGACCCATGACCCGGCCCTGCCTTTTTGCAGGTACCAATGTGTGGTGACACTCCTTCCTAAATAGCTCTTGCAACCAGCCCCTGCACTCTAGTTTCTGCCATCGCTTTCCTCCTAGCCCTAAACCTCTCTCTGCAGGATTCTGTGCTGTAATTGCTCTCATTGAATTTCCCTCACTCTCAACCTGTACTCCACAAAGTCGTCAGAAAGCCCTTTCTGCTACCACCTGGGATCATGTTGGTCTCTGCCTAAAGCAACCGAAGGCCCCCAAGTTCCTAAGGCTGGTGGCCCGTGCACAAGCCTGTCCCTGTGGCCCCCTGCTCCATCCGTGCTTGTCTCCAGCCATCTCAGTCACTTGTCCTGGAAACCCCATGCTTTGTCTTGCCTCCAAGCCTTTGCCTATGCCAAACCTTCCGCCTGGCACAACATTCTCAGTGAGAAATATAATGTAATGATTAGAAATGTAGACTCCAGAGTTAGATGATCTGAGCTTGAATCATGGGCTATCATTTCTTAGTCATGTAAAGTTGGGCAGGGTACTTAACCCCTCTAAGCATCATTTTCATCCTGGTTAATATAGACAACAATAACGATAATGCCTATCTTACAACTTTGTTGAGAGGATTAAATGAGATAGTCTATATAAAGCACTCAGCCCAGTGCCAGGTAGGTATTCAGTAAGCACTCAGTAAATGTTATGATGATGATAATAAGCATTTATCATGAGCCAGGTCATTGAAAGCGATGACCATAGAGAGATGAATAAATTGTTTTGCATTTTCCAATCTCATCTTTACAACTAAATATAGAATTAATTACTTAATTATCTTTTTTCCCTTCTGTTTCCCATAGATGGAGAGCAATACATAAAACAGGCAATCGGTGAATGCTCAATAGAAGGATGAATGAATGAATTTATTAAATGGATGAATTAAAGATTTTACTCAACATAATTATTAAAAAGGAAAGAAAAAAGTGACATTAAGGAATACATAAAATTAATTTAAAGGTTAATGTAAAAACTGCAAATATGAGGCAGGGAAAGAAACACTTCTTTCAACTGAGAACAATCTAAGTTAAGTCCTTTAATCATTGCCATTTGGAGTGAAGGTGAATGCCATTTGGCTCGGAGCTCATTCATTCTGCATCACTCCTGACTCGAGCTGCCTTCCATGAATCTATGTCCAGATGCCTTCGAGTAATATAGTAAATGTGCACAGTACATTACCGGCCGCAAAGTTTTACCTCAACGCGGATCCCCTGGGAATGGTACTCAGACCAATTCTGAGGCAGGGAGGGTAGGAAACATTGTCGCATTGCATAGATGAGGAAACTGAAGCTAGATGGGAGTCCAGCAACTCGTCTGAGGTCACTAAGCTCAAAGTCACAGAGCCAGGACAATCTATCTAAATGTCATAACTTTCGGTGCCCTCCTCCGCTGAGTCACATGGGCAAGGATGTCCTTTTGCCTCTTATACTCAAGGAGGCTTCTGCCCCTCCTCCGCCCTAACGTGGAGTGGAATGAAGTTCAGAAAAAGGGAAGACAAAAGCAAGACGTGGAGAAGGGGAAGAGGGCAGCAAAAGTGCGGATCTGCTAAAGTTGGATTTTCAAGAATGAAAAGTGCGTATGGGAGAGTCTTGGGATCCTTCCTTCCCAAACATATTCCTTTTGGCCTCGGCTGTTACTAGACTCAACATCGGAGCTTGCCCTGACTCCAAACAAGCAAAGGGTGCAAGGAAAGACCTGTCTCACTGGCTCCTCTTGGAGGTAGAGTTATATTCAGGTCCAGAGTGAGCATTTTGGGGACACATTATTTGATCAAAAGCTATTTTATGGGAAATTCTTTGATGGAAGAGAAGGCATTCCTAAGCTCATGGATGGTGGTGTTGGTAGAAGCATCACAGGCAGGAGAAGCGATTTTGTGTTCAGAATATGGGTCTATTTCAGCGAGGGCACAGGGCTGCACCAACTCCTGATTGGAAAGCCCAATGTTAATCAACTTGCCACCAGGTGGCTGGGTGGTCCCTCAGGGAAAGTGCCACAAGGGGTGGGGGGCACAGCATCGGTCTCTGCCGTTTGCAGGTCAGACATGCTGCTGTCCTGACACCACCAGAATATTCACAGAGGGGATTTCTGTGCAACAAGATGACAAATTATTATCACTGCCTTTTGGCTGATTTACATTTCATAATTTCTCTACAACTATTTTGCATTTCTCATGCAACAGGTAATAAAAGTGAATTTTAAAATGGTCTAAGACGGTTACTTAATGTGTTTTGGGAACAGAATGAGAGGGTGGGCAGGACCACCATTAGCATATGCCTGTGAACTTGAGACTCTGTCCTGCTCATTTGAAGACAGTTATAATAACCACCACCGAATATCATCTCATCACTAGAGGTTTACAACC
This sequence comes from Propithecus coquereli, assembly GCF_000956105.1. Taxonomy (NCBI): domain Eukaryota; kingdom Metazoa; phylum Chordata; class Mammalia; order Primates; family Indriidae; genus Propithecus; species Propithecus coquereli. Next base: position 1,933,069 of record NW_012148396.1, on the reverse strand, counting down.
CTGGAAAGGAGGATTTATAGAGGCAGAAATGGGCTCAGAGAAAGCTCTCTCCTCTCTCTTTTTCCTCATTCCCAGGAAGCGCCCCTCCTGCAAGGGAGAGAGAGCTCATCTGCACAACTCATCTGCACAACTCATCTGTACATTGAAATAAAGACCAGCTAAAGTGAAAAGAAAAAAACAAAAGTAAAGGTATGGAGGAAGGGAAGCAGTGGCAAACTTGAGGATTAGCAAGTGGCTGGGTTTTCAATGTTACACTCTGAGCTGGGACTCAGCTGGGAGGGGAGCGCTGTGTTGTTTGCACTGCAGCCCCCAGCCTGCGCCTTGCTGACACTCTGTCACTAACTCTCCGCCCTAGTGCCACGTTCTGCTGGCACTTGAGGCTTTCAGGGACTTTAGGCCTCAGAGAAGTTTCCTTCCCATGGGTTATAGGACGCTTGATTTCCTTCAGCTGGAACCTGTGCTGCAGAGTGCTATGATTAAATAGTCCCTTAAGTGATACTCAGTGCACACCCCGTTTTTCGTGACATTTTCAAAGTCTCTATTAGAAATCTAAACACCACTCTCCATTGGATTATAAAACCATTGCAACAAATCAATTTCCCAGACTCAACTACCTGGCAGTTTCCCTATCATTGGATTTAATTGGATCTGAGTTATGAATTTGATATTGACTTTACCTCATCCTGTATGGAGAAGCATGAAAACAAGCCCTGTACTTTATCTTAAAACATTAATATTTGACAGTCTGCAGCTCCCACCGAATAGAAGTCTCCTCACGTACCTGAGGATCCAACAGTCATTTTGCGAATCTGAACTTTTGATTAATTGCACTGTAATAAATTCTCATTTCTTCTTTCTATGTGGTCTTTGACACATCCTCTTTTATGTTTATCCAGTGAGGCCTGTTATGTTAAGTACCGTCACCATGTTTTGGTCATCATGTTTCTTAAGTTGCAAGGAGTACTAAGATGTCCTAAGAATAAAGACTTCCACGATGGTAGAACAAAACGAAACTCTGGTATACAAGCATACACTGAATGCTTAATTGTGTGCCAGGCGTTGTGCTAGGACCTTCACATGCTTCACTCACTTACTCATCATTTATTCATACTGTAAATAAATATCGAGAGCCTATATATGACAGGCACCTTTACGGGCTTCAGGGAGAGGATGCTTAGTCCCTGCTTTTGTTTAGTAAGATAACAGTAAATAAGTAAACAAAATGTGCATGTGATAATTTTTGGCAGTGATATAGGTTTGAGTGAATAAAACAGGAAGGGATTGAGGGGGAAGAACAGCTTTAGAAAAGGAGAGATCTATTTCCTGGGTGGCTGGGATGGGACTGGGACAGAAAGAGTATGTATGTGTTTGTTGTGCTGTGGATGGCAAGGCTAACAAGTGGGGTGCCCAGCTCCCACTTGGGGGTTGTCCAACCCTAGCAATTCCCTTTCCTTGGGCTTTTTCTCCTTTCCAGAGTTTTCCCTGACTAACCAGTTACTTACTTTGCTCCAAATCACTGCTGAGCATTAATCTATTCATAAACACACACGGGGTCCCACTGTGCAGGGAGCACTGTACTGGTCACATTTCCATGTGCTAATTCGTGTAACCCTCACAAAACCCATCCCACAGCCCATTGGCCAATGCACAATCTTTCTCCATCAGGTTGCTGTTGTGACTCCTCCTGCTTAATTAATTCACATACTAGAGTCAGTTTCTGGACAAACTATTCTGTTGCACGGAGCAGTTTATTTCTGTGCCAATACCACACTGTTTGAATGATCCCAGCCTTATAGTTTAACTTCCTTCTGGAAATGCCCCTCTTCTTGGTTCCAGGACTTCTGAGATTCTCCTCCCTGACAGTCCTTCTATACAGGTGGTCTTCCTAGGACCCCTCTCCCCTTCCTCATCCCATATACTCCCACTCCCTTCTCCCTTCCCTTCTGCTTTTCTTCTTTTCTCTTCCCTTCCCTTCTCTTCTCTCCTTTGTTCTCATTGGCCAATTGCTCCCGGCAAATCCAGAGCTGGTATTCTCGCAGGCTTCTGATTTCTCTTTGCTTGTAACTAGTAATGGGTCCTTGGCCTTGGGTCACAGCCCCTCCCCTCTACCCCACCTGCAGACATGAGGGGAGAGGCTGGGAGGAGGTACCAGGACCCACAGGACAGCAGAAGTGTAGGCTTCTCTCACGGCGGTGGTGATGGTGCAAGTGCAGGACATCCTTGTCTTTGCCACGGTTTATGAGATCCGGCCCCTGCCTAGTGACCTGCGGCCCCATCTTTCTCTGCTCTCATTAAGCTCCAGCCACTCTTCAGCTCCGCACTGGCTGTTCTGGACATTTACACAGTTGTATGCCACTTGTCATTCGGGTCTCACCTCAAACTGTCACATTCACAGTGAGGCCTTCCAGGACCAGCCATTTGAAGAAGCTCCCCCAAGCACTCTAGTATGTTCCCCACATGCTAGTCACCATTACTGGAAACGATACTGTTCAAGTTTGCCTTTTCCTGGTCTTCTACCTCTCACTAAAACGTTTGCAAGTTTTGTGAGTGCAGAGACCTCATATCCCCTGCATGGAGAACACAGCCCTTTACCACGGAAGCTCACTCGTGAGGCTTTAGTGACTGAATCCAAAATTTGAGCGAGAGAGGGCATAGCTTGCCTAGAGTCTAAGTTAGGAGGTAAGCAAGAACCGAGAATTCTGATTCTGTGCCTTCAGCCCTCTGTCCCCCCAAGCTCTCTGAGGTGCTATTCGAGGACCGGGGGAGGTGAGGGCAGCAGTATGCACCATAAACCACGAACCAAAGCGAGCACGGAGTCATGAGCGTTGCTACCACAGAGCGGGTGGGTTTGCGGTGCGTTCGGCCTTGGCCAAGCAGCAACTTGCGTTTTACCTCCGAAGCCAAGAAGCAAGGGTAAGAGGTGAGGAGAAAACGTAAAGCTGCAACCACAGGGCGAATGCGCGAGGGAGACAAACCCCCAGTTCGCGCTGCCCTCCCCTCTTTTCCCCTTCTCGCCCCGCCTGAGGGAAGCCCTAACGCCCACGGGAGCGCCGGGAGCCCCGCGCGGCAGCCAAACGCGCACGGCCCGGCTGCGACGGGGGCGGCGGCCCGGGCAATCCGGGGTCCCTCCTGCACGCAGGGGCTGGGGGCGGCGGGAAGAGGCGGGGCCCCGCCAGGGCCTCCCGCCGCGACGGGGCGTGACAATGGGGCCCCACCCCGGCGAAGGCGACGTGCGCTCGGGCCGCGGCGCGCTCGCTGCTGCCGCTGCGGGGCTGAGGCTGGAGCGGGCGGGGAGGGGCGCGGGTGGGAGCGCGGAGGAGGGAGGAGGAGGCGGCGGCGGCGGCGCGTGTGGCGGGCGGGAGGGCGGCTGGCACTGGGCTTGTAAATAAACTGCGATGCTGTCTCGGGCTCGCCGGCCCGGGTGCCGCCGCCGCCGCCGCCGCCCCGGAGCGCCGGTGCCAGGCTCCCGCCGCCGCGCGCCCTAGCGCCTCCGCGCCAGCCTCGCGCGCCCTCGCGGGCTCCTCGCAGCCCCCGGCCCGCGCCCCTCAGGGTCCTGCGTCTGACCCGCGAGGGATGTGACCTCCTGACCCCCCGCCTGGCCTCCCCTGCCCCCGGGGGCCCCTCCTTTGCCTGCTTTTGGGAAGGGGGTGGGTGGGGAGGGGCGCGCGGATCATGGCATTGGAGTTCCCGGGCTTCCAGCCGCCGCCGCCGCTTCGTCCACGCACCCCGAGCGCCCCTTCTTCCCCGAGAAGCAGCGGAGAAGGCGAAGCGGCCGGCGGGGGCGAGGCAGATGGGGCTCAAGGCGCGCAGGGCGGGGGCGGCTGGCGGCGGCGGCGACGGGGGCGGCGGAGGCGGCGGGGCCGCTAACCCGGCCGGGGGGGACGCGGCAGCGGCCGGCGATGAGGAGCGGAAAGTGGGGTTGGCGCCTGGCGACGTGGAGCAAGTCACCTTGGCGCTCGGGGCCGGAGCTGACAAAGACGGGACCCTGCTGCTGGAGGGCGGCGGCCGCGACGAGGGGCTGCGCAGGACCCCGCAGGGCATCGGGCTCCTGGCCAAGACCCCGCTGAGCCGCCCTGTCAAGAGGAACAACGCCAAGTACCGGCGCATCCAAACTTTGATCTACGACGCCCTCGAGAGACCGCGGGGCTGGGCGCTGCTCTACCACGCGCTGGTGTGAGTACCCGGCCGCTCGGGGCGCCCCTCGGCGGCGGCGCATGTTGGGGTTCGGGGACTGGGCTGGAGCTGAAGACGTCCCTGGGGCTTTAAAAGATGCTGTCCCGCTGAACTGGCGACCGGCCTGCCCTCAGTGCGTGTTTCTCTGTTGTGTGTCTATGAGCCGCTCTCCGGGGGTCGGACAGCGGAGCTTAAAAGAATCAAACGTGGTTTCCAAGCTAATTTGGAAATTGGATTGATGTGTGTGTGCGCGCAGGTGCGCATTTATGGCACCGTCTTGAGGTGTTGATTTCGAAGCTTGAAAGAATTATGTGGTTTTTCCAATTAATGTGGGGGTTGAACAGGATAAAGCGGGTCCAGCCATGAGCGCTGTGTTTCTGTTTGGGGTGGATCCCTTCTCTTGGGATCGCTACTGAGTTTAGATAATACATCCTGGAGTTGGGGATGGAAGTAGTGCGCACCACCCGTAGCGTGTGTGTGTGTCTGTGTGTGTGTGTCTGTGTGTGTGTCTAAGACTAGACTGAGGGGCTGGGACTTAACAGCACCAGGGGCTTGGCGGAGGGCGGGATTATTTGGGCTGAAACATCTCCATGATGTGGTTTCTCATATGCCCTCAGCCTCAACTGCAGCCCCTTCTCGCGCTCTGGCTGGGCAAGGGCACCAGGGATGCGAGGGGCCTGGCCTGGGGCACTGCTCCCCTAGAAAGAGTATCCTTGCTAGTCGGGATAAATGCATGGCCAGAGGGATGATGGAGCTCCTTCTGCAACTGACACTCGGTATGGAAGATCCACGCGTATTCGAAGAAGGGGAGAGGATGGTAGTGCAGCTCCTCACCCAGGACTGGATATCTGGGCTGTCAACACACACACCTCACGGGCTGGCAGGGCTGTACTGCTACCAGGTTTTGTCAGAGAATTGGCCATGACTCCCTCCTCCCCCCCTCCCAACCCTGATCTTCATGTGCCTTTAGCGGTGGATTTTCCTCTCTGTTCTTCAGCTGACGCATAACTGATACAATGGGAAGGGCTCCGGGGCCTTAGAGTTAGTTACACTACCTGCCAGTCTTCATTGGTTGCAAACGCTTTTCCAGATCCAGCCACCAGGTGGGGGAGTCCGCACGGGCCCTCATACTCAGCAACAGGTTTCTTCAGCAGAGGTTACAAAGCCTGAGAGGGTGCCTTCTCCAAACCCAGGAATCGGGAGAGGTGGTGCGGCGGTGGGGCATCCTGCCAGGAACATGGGTTTTGGTGTCTCAGTGTATGTGCATGCGTATTTGCAGTTGCTGGTGGGGATCTGGCTGGAGAGAGGGCTTAGCAATTGTTTCTCTTTCATTTGCTCTTTTTAGGTGGTAAAAAGGATTAAAAATCCATTCATGTCTCTGTTTCTAGCAGTGTGTTTAGTTAAATGGAAGTGAAGTTAATACTGGAACATGTGATAGTAAAAACAAAAGGCACAATGAGTTAGTCGAGTGCACACAAACGTGACACAGACTCGCGTCCTCTTGCACATCATGGTGTTCAGTACGTATCGACTGACCTGCAAGCGTGTGGGCTCCCTCCTCCTCCTCCTTTCACCCTTCCCAGCCAGCACCCACAGCCCTGCCGGCTCAGTCTGGGGAGGGGATAGCTAAGGGCTGTTATTGACCAAGCCTCGATTTTATCCTTCTCTGCAATTATTTCATCACCTGGAAGCAGCTTTGCTAATACCAAAGCCTATAGCCTCAGTTTCCCAGGACCCAGGAAAATTTAAAGGTTTGTGAGAAGGAAAAGTCAGATATGTAGCCAGGCGTGAGAAGGAAAAGTCAGATATGTAGCCAGGCACTTTCTTACGTTCAGATGCAAAACATACATATTTTGTTTAATTCACATGATCCTATGAAGTGGGAATTATTATCTCCATTTTATAGATGAAGATATCAAAATTTCGAGAGAGAAAAATCACTTGTCGATGATCACACAGCTAAACTTTCTGGAGCTTATATTTGAATACAGTGGGTCAGCTCTGTTTCTGAGCCCAGATCCCAGTTCTGATCCTCTGCCAACAATTGCCGGACATTGGATATTTTGCTAATTGTCACTGGGTGCCCCTTTCTCCATTGGTAATGCACGGCCCTTAGTAAGGCCTCAGCCTCTTCCAAGCTGTCAATTGGCCGATGGCTAGAAATGGGAGTTTGGAATCAAGTCAGGGGCCGGTCAGAACCCAGGGAACCACAGTGTTAGGGAAGTGTGGGATGACCTTGGGTGGTGGTGGGATTGCATATTCTGATTAGTTTGGAGTTGTACGGGAAAAGCCACGTTGGATTGGGATTGAGCTCCTATTACTGAAGCACACTTAGTTAGTGCATGCATCGTGCACCCTTTCACCAGCTTAGGAGGAAGTCCAGTCAAGTGAGGATGACTGAACCTTTCATTGATGAACCAGGATTTTGTAAGGCGTTGACATTCGTGCTTCTATGTATCCATTATCCTGCTCTGGGCTGGGGCTAGTGGCCCAAGGGGACCAGGAAATTTGGCTCACCATGGGCTTATAATCAAGTGCATGCTTTTTTTCTTTTTCTTAATGAATGAGATCCATGAGATGAGATAATTTTTTTCTCTTTTCTAAAGGTAAAATACAGGAAATGTGGAGATCAATCAAACCCCTACCCTGCTCCCTTTGCCTTTAATGTCCATCCTCTGCTTTTTCCTGGCCATTCACCTTCGCCTTGGCTGAGCTCCAGTGTCACCTCCTCCAGGAAGCCTTTCCTTGACCCTCCAGGCTAAGCTAGAGTTGCCCCTCTTCTGCAACTTCACCAGCCATAGCATTTTGCAGCTTGCATTGGGGTGATCTATTTGCTTGTCTACCCCAGTGAGCTGAAAGCTACCGAGAGCAAAGGCTGTGCTGTCCTTCTTTAGCCTTCTCTCTCCCTGGCAGACTGCAGAGCCCGAGGTAGGCACTAAGTAAGCATTTGCTGAATGGATTCTTTAAAGAATACTCTCAAGGTTCTGGTTAATCAGACTTTGCTGTGATAACTTTACTGTTATCATAGCAACAATAAGTAGCCAAAGTCAGCATTACAAGATTGTAATTATAAGAATAGTTCTTGGAAGTCCAGAAATGGGCTATGGGGGGAGGAAAAGATGGGAGACTATGCTTTAACTCCAGTGAGACTGATCAGTTCCCTGCTTTTTTTTTTCCTTATGGCTGAAAGAGATTCTGATTTTATGGAAAATATGCTAGACTTGGAGTTCACATCTGGAGTTAAGCCTTAAGTCTCTGTGATTTTGCACAGGCCAAGTTGGGGATGACTTGTAAGTTGGGTATTTTAATACTACACTGTCACAGGGTAATTTTTAGGCTCAAAGAAAATAGTGTACATGAATGCAATTAGCCCAACATCAGGCATGCAGTACTCATTAGTAGATTCTCAATAGGAATCTCCTTAAAAGTCATACATACCTGACACTGTGGCTGTCCTGAGGCTGTCCGGGGACTCCCCCTTCCTAGCCTGTTAGTGGAGAGATGCTGACTTCATCTTGGCATTCATCTGACTTGGCACTGAGCAGGCATCCCGCTGCCCTGACCATCTCGCCACAGCCAGCTGGGTATGATCAATCACTCTCCTGTTGACAAACCAAGGGGAAATGATCACAAGAAATCCCCACTGATTGCATTCTGAGGCAGGCTGGCTCTAGGGACATCTGGCAGGCAAGACTGGGTGGTGAGACGTAAGGACCCAGCAGCTGCTCTGAAACGTAAAGGTCCTGGCTGGTGGACTTAGCATGTTGATTAGGAGGGCCGCGGTCCCCACGGTGGAGAGCAGACACTGAACACTCACTCATCCTGTCAGTATTGCAGAGTCTTCCCAAGTTTGGAGTAAGAGAAGTTTGGGTTCCCAAATTTGCTTTGCCTCTTATAGCTAGTCTTGGGCAAATTGCTGATCTCTGAGCTTCAGTTTTTTCATCTGAACAATGTTATCAGTAAATTATAGGCTCTGTGAAGCTAAGAGCACCTTGCATAGAAGAAATGCTCTGTAATAGTTATTTGTGTTATTAATATCATTCAGATAATAGATATTTATTGAGTGCCTTTTCTGTGCCAGGCACTCTTCTAGATATTAGGGATATAGCAGCAAACAAAACAAAACAATCTCTGCCCAATGGAACATATACTCTAATGACAACATCATTAATTTTAGCAGAAATCTCAGAATTTGGTCATCTGGTCAACTTCCCAGCCAGAGCTGAAGGAATCCCTTCTGCAGTGTCTCAGCCAGTTCTATGACCTGTAATTCATTACTGAAGGGACATCAGTTTTCTTTTCTAGACAGTCGGGGTTCAACCCTCTCAGCTCTTCCATTTCTCAGACTCTGTTTAACCCGTTCTCCTCCTTTCTGCTCCCACGAGCATGGTCTTTGGGGACAGACCAGGATTGAATCCAACTCTGCTCTTTCATTCTGTGTGACCTGGAGTAATCTGTTCAACCTTCCTGAACTTCAGTCTCCTTATTTATAATCTGAAGATAATAATGCCTACCTTCCAAGGTTGTTGTGAAATTTAGAACACCTAGAGTGTCATTGTAGGCACCTAATAAATATTTTCTCTCTTTTACTTCCCCTCTTGATCATCGCTCATCTGCTCCCTTTTTGCAACCCTCCTAAAATCTGTGCATATTCCCTTTTTAATATTCTCATTTTACTTTTCTCTTCATTTTCTAAACTTCCTGTCTTCCTTCTGGTTTTCTTCTTTTTGTTATTTTCAAGCCACTCAAGTAGAATGAAGAAGCCGAGTAAGGGGCTGATAACCACAGCCCCATGATACGGGATGTCTAGACAGTAGTGAAGTCCTATGCTGGGACTTTTTCCACGAGTGCACCGTATTTCACCGCTTGTGGAAAGGGCTTACATCAAGTGGCCATCAGTGCTGGCATGAGCAGTCTCTCTTTTACAAATGAGTAAGAGGTTCTGAGAAGTTATGTCATTTGCCCAGGCTCTTGAAGCTACTGATGTGGCAGAGCTGGGATCCCACAGAAGTCTTCGCCACCGTGTTGTGCCTCCTTCCCTGTGTCATGGTCATACTCAGTGGGAGGGGAACTGGGGCAACTGAAACTCTGCCTTCCTGGGTCAGGAGCTTCGTAGCTGCATTTCTGACAAGTTCCTGGGGGAACCGGTGCTGCTGGGCCACACTTTGCATAGCAAGATCTCTCAGACTTCGACATGCATGTGAATCACCCAGGTGAAAGGGCACTTTAGGAGAAAAATCTGGCAGACTCCACCTCAACCAAAGTTGTCAACTTGTGTGTAACGAGACATACTAACCCCACACTCCTGATGCGATTCAGTGGAAATATGCGACATACCTGCAAGAGTGCCTAAAATGCTAGGCATTTAATCATGAAGAAATAACAGACAAATTCAAATTGTGGGTCACCCTGCAAGATACCTTGCATGGTGTCTTCCAGAGGGTCCATGTCATGAACAAACAAACAAAAGAAGATGAGGGGAACTGTTTGGGTTAAAGGAGGCTAAAGAGACATGACAACCAAATGCAATGCTTGACCCCTGATTGGATTCTGGATTGAAAAAAATAAATAACAATAAGGGATATTATAGGGATAGTTAAGAAAATTTGAACATGGACTGGATATTAGATAATATTGTTGTATCTATCGAAATTAATTTCTTGAGTATGATAATTGCATGATGGTTATGTGGGTGGATGTTCTATTTTTTAAAGAGATGCATGGTGCAGTAGTTAGTGGTGACAAGTCATGATGTCTGCAACTTTCAAATGATTCAGCACATAGGCAGGCAATATGAGGGAGGGGAGAGAGAGAGAGAGAGAGAAGCGAAACAAGACTATTTACTAACAATTGGTGAATCCAGGTAAAGAGAATATATGTATTATATTACTCTCTTAACTTTTTAAAATTTATTAAAAATAAAAAGCTAAAAATCTTTAAAAAAAGAAGACTGGACACACACAAACACATAAAGCACACACATGAATACTAATGACAGGCATTGTCTTCAGGTGATTCAAATACGAATCCCAGGCCTCGGAACTGTTGGCTGGGCTGAGTGGGCTTTCTTGGATTCATGGATTCTACATACAGACCAGTCTCCAAGCCTCTCTCAACCTTGGACTTTTTCCAGAAAATGACAAACACACGGGAAGGCACAGCTCCCTCATTTCAAGTCTGCACATGCCGAGTCCCTGCAAAGGGCCAAGCTTTGTGCCAAGCTGTTAGGGGAAGTGAGCCAGAGTTCTTTCCCTATGAAGAGAGAGACTCGAAACAACTAAACTTAAATAGTTTAGCAAATGCAATAATAGAATGTAAATGAAGGACCTCTGGAGAGCAGGAAAAGGGAAGGCATTGTTAACACTTTCTATCAAGGGAGACTTCTGCAAGGAAGGTTTAAGCTGCTAGGGATGGGATGAGGGGATCTACTGTTTGTCCAATGGATACCTAGTCATTCTTTCCTACTTGGAGAACAAAATGCTAAATTCTATTCAATTCAATGCTAAATTATTCTTGCATCATTTGGAAGCTCCCTCTTTCAAGTTTGTATCCATTTTTTAAAATTCCATAAGTGTTTAAAAGTTTCACAAATCAAATCAAGTGTGACCCTATGGTATTTTCTGGAAGGTCAAGGTCCAAGCTCTCTTTTTCTGTCTGGGGTTTCGACAGAATGCAAACAAGCTTTGTTTAATCTTTTCACAATTGAGGCAATATCAAGAGAAGCAAGGGAAAGGTCTTCAAGTGTGGACGGCGTGAAAACCCGTTTTAGACTCTGTGCTCTGTGGTTCTGGTTTTGGGTGGCCCAAGACGGCTGTGGGTTTGTCCAAAGGACATCAAATGAGCTTTCAGGAGAGCTGCATTACCTGTGTGATTTTCACACCTCACTTATCATACAGTCCGCAAAATGGGCATTGCAATACCCACTGCTGCATAGGATTGGTGTAGGAATCCTATGAAACTACGTGTGAGGGAGGGCTTTGAGAGCTACAGAGAGGGCAGCATTTCCTACAGCTGTAGAAGGGTCAGACAGGTCCCACAACTGGGACCTTATCTATACTGGGTTTAAGCATTTGCCCATGTACGGATTTGCCACATTTCTGTCTGTGTTGCATCACCTGATCATCACTGCATATTTTTATTGGGAGCCTATTAACCATATAATTTAGCATCTACGTCCACAGGGATGTCAGCTTTTCTAAGGTAAGCACCTTTTGGAAGAATGAAGAGCATAACAGGTTTGGAGATGACAAGATTGAAGTCAAGATGAAGTTTTCAGGCCACATCTGGTTTTTCAGATGTCATGGGATGCACATCAAATCCCATCCAAATTGCAGCCTTGTTGAATGGGACTTTGCATTTTGTCATAGAAAGGATAGAGGAGTTTGTTTGAAATGTTTTCTTTAGGAAACAAACTAGGTTATAACTCAGGAGGAAGATTGCCTCTTGCATGCAATTTATGACTAAATAAGAATGAGTACTTATGCAATTGGCTTATGGGGTTTCTGGTACGTGGGCTCTGGCTGGCTTCCCCCTGAGCTGGGCTTCTCTTCATGCCAAAGACCTCAGGGCTGGGTATCCCTTTTCTTCCTCTCTGTCCACTCCTTTTTAAAAGTCATATGAAATCATCCAGACTCTACAAGAGTGTAACAGTTGAGTTGAGGCTTAGAAAACCAGCATATTAAGAATAACTAATGTTTTTACATTGCTTCATAGTATATCATACCACCTCTTGGGCAACACCACCATCTGTTCAAGGTCAGGATAACCTGCTTTATGTGTATCAGTAACCATAACAGTTATAGCAGGTGCCTGCTTACAAATTACCCGACCAGGATTTCATGAGCCAGTACTGGAGGAGCAGGCAGGCTATGTGTAGGGCTTCTTTGCCATTGACCCCTTAGGGTCTTCGTAAACTTGTCACAGCAGTTTACGTTTATTTCTGCCTTGATATCTTTTTAGTGAAGTCTTATCCAACAGGACTTAAAGGTACCGGAGTAGGAGAATAAGCTTCTCTAGCCCAGGCCACCTATCCTAATGGAAAGTCACTTAGTGCTATCAGACTCTTCATCTCCCTTCTCCTACCCTTTCCTGAAGTCCTGCCTTCCGCTTTGTCTCACTCCACATAAATCAGTTACGGATGCTTCTCCCCCTGGTGATGCTAGTCTGAAATATGAAACCAGGAGTCCTTAATAATCAGCAAGTCCAATCAATCTAATCAGCAGACAGTCACTTAACAACAGTTTATGGAATTTATGGGCCCAGCACGGAGAGAGGATTTGGCAGCTTAGAAAAATCAGAGGCTGTCGGGACTGGAGGGTCTTCACAGAAGAGGAGGCTGAGGCCCAGGGCTGTTAGAAACTTGCCTGAGGTCACACTGCTGACCAGGGGAGGACTGAGATCAGGTCTTCTAACAAGGCCGGTATCTATTCAGCCACAGTGGCCTCCCCTCGAGAGTCTCCAGAGGCTGTGTACCAATGGAGCGGTCTTACCTACAGCCTGTTTCCTCTGGGATCACAGCTGTCTTAGCATCCGAGTCAAATCCTGTCCAAAGTATAGATTTGCTTGGTGAAGTCTTTCATTTTATCTCAGAAAGGCTAGGGATATTTGTTCACAGTGTTTTCTTTCAAGGGTAAGATGAGTTATTGCCTACGGCCACACTTTCTTCATGATTCTTGTCAGTTATTTATTTATGAATCAACAGAAGAAGGAGTAAATACAGGTGTAGGCTGACGGATCGGGCATCCTTACACGGGCTCCAGTTGGCTCCCAGTTGAGGAGGGCCTCTTTTTCTGCCGAAATCCCAGAGCTGAATCCCCCTTTCTCTTCCCTCCCCTAATCTAGTCCTCTGCTGAATCCTATAAAATAGTCTCTGATCTCCACTGAGCTCAACATTGAGTTGAGACATTCGAAACCATCACATTAATGTTTTTATCCACTGAGTTGTTTATGCAGTTACCTATGGGGCAGCACCATCCTTTGTTCCATTCACTGGTTTATTTTTATTCGTAACAGTCACTGACATTTATTTATAGTGTCATTTCTCTGTGCCTGTGGATGGATCTCCTGAGGGGTGGCTGAGAGCCCGGGGAACACTGGCCCAGTCATCAGGAAACTCAAGTTCTCGCCTTGAGTCTTCTGCTGATTTGCTCTGTAGTCTCCAGGAAGTCATCTTACTTCTATTATAATAGACTGTCCTCTCATCTGAAAAATGGAGCTAAAATTCCCTGCCTTCCAGGTTGTTGAAGGGTTAGATGACATCTGAGTGCAGTCAGCATATCTCAGTTTCTGTTCCCCAGAAGCCGACCTTGAGGCAAGGAGCTCCGTGCAAGTGCTTATTTAGCACCCAGTTGCTCTGTCCTGTATTCATTATCTCCCCTTTACGGAGTCATTTTGGACTTTTTCCCCTCTAATTGCCCTCAGCCAAGAAATAATACCACAGATATACTGTGTATGTCTTCAGTGAACTGTATGTATGTCTGGGCTTGATCTACAAAAAGAGTAAGACTTTTCACCCTACCCTACCCCACAAGAACCAATTTTGCCCCCTTGGAGGCCACAGCATCCTTATTGAGAATGCATGATTTAGGAAGTGATTCTAACAAAAATTGGAGAAATAAGTAAAATTGGAGAAAGTGTGGGAAATACGAAAAAGAGTAAGAAGACTGTAAGGGTGCATTATCAAGGAGGTTACCAGGAGGGGCAGTTGAGGCTCAGTCTTCCTGAAAACCTTGGAATACGCTGTTGAACAGCCCAGAATGGCCCTTGAACTCCAGCCATCACTGGCTAATAAGGGCTGTTCCCAGGGGCAGGGAAATCGCATAGACAAGACACACGGCGTTTAGGCCACCTTTGGCAGGGGCTGGAGTCCCAAGGAGGTATGAGAGGGGTGCCAGTGGCAACTGCGACACATTCTCTCGTTCTTAATTGAAGAAAATACCGTGACTTAAGATTTGTGAATATGGCTCTGTTTTCTCAGTGGTTCTTAAATCAAGGAAGTCTTGAGACCTAAGGGTCGTGGTAATTTTCTAGTGTTTTTTCCCCTTATTAATTTTTCATTTACGATAGTCATTCAGGAAAAATAATCTGAATTAAAACTATTTATAAATATGTGGATTCAGTGTCTGGTATCTAATGAAAGCTAACCTTTCTTTTTTTTTTTTTTTTGAGACAGAGAAATCTCAACGTTTCTTGAAAAATCTTCTTGCAAACACATCTTTTGTTGAGAAAATGGCGGGATCTTGGTTGTGAACTTCGGTGCTGTGACTTCTGCTCTTTGCCCAAGTGCTGGTTTCCTGGGGAAGTAATTAGCATTCCCCTTCACGATTCTGGACTGCTAAAGGAAATGTTGAGATTTCTTCTTGAATTCCTCTTTTGTGCCATAACTTCAACACCTTATTTGGTTGGGAAGAAATTTCATGGAAACATTGCAATCCTTTAGGCTTGATGTACATACCCTCAGATATCTGCTGATCAAACTCAAGATACGCTGACTGATCACTCAGCAGACATTGATGTCAGGCCTAGTAGATGGCAGACTGTGGGCTAGGAGTAGGGGATACACGGGAAAGTCAGTCAGTTTCTGCTCTTTTTTTGCGGTCAAGTAGGTAAATACATAATCGCATAATGGTGTGATACTGACTCTAATATACGCTTATCCTGGGTCTCCTTGGGGTTCGGATAAAGTTGTCAACACTCTTTAAGTGGGTCAGGGAAGGTTTTCACTAACAAGAAGAAGAGTGCATCGTGTGCACAGGGTTGGAGCCCATGTCTTGCTTCATATTTTGATGTATAACCGCGACCATGACCACATATGTGTTTAGAGTCCAGTGTCTTCAGATTTATGCTCACACAGAAGGAAAGGTGCTGAAAGTGGTACGGAGGGAGTGAGATCATAAACCTAGAGCTAGCGAACCTTGAGTTGAGCTGTGTAAGGAGGTTGAAAGCTTGTTTTTTAGCTGTACGTTTCATACGCGTAAGCATCCATTCTCTGCAGTTCAGAGCCTAACACGGTACATGGCCCACTGGATACAAAGTCTCGTTGCAAACATGGACACAGGGCCAGCCCCCAAGGAGCGTCAGCTTCAGTGACGGAAGCAGACATGGCTGCAGATAAGTACTGGCTTTGAATCCTGTCAGTATCATTTTTTTAGCCAAGTAGCCTTGAGTAAACCACTTAACCTGCCTAAACCTGTTTCCTCTTCTGTAACACAGAGCGTGCCTACCCACATGGCAAGGGTTAAATGAAATGGCTGTGGTACAGTCTGAAGCCTGGTTTGGGCTTATGGTAGGTGTTGGATAATGGCTGTTCCCTCCCCATTCATTCCCCGTCCTGCTAAGATAAGAATGCTGTCAGCGAATAAAAGTAATGTTGAAGTCAATAGAATACTGTAATTTCTGTCCTAAGGTTATGCCCTGAACTTGATGAAGTGTGCAAGTTCTCATGTACCATTATGGTAAAAGGAGGGAATTTACATTGAAACAACAACAAAAAAAGGTATATATAAAAAAAAAGATTCTGTCCCCTGGCCCAAGTGTCCCGAGGAAGCAGAGATGCTGAGAAAAACTCTTGCCTAGACCACATGACCTCTAGACCGCCCAGGACTGAGTTTATAGGATCACATTAGACTTCTAAACACACCACACATTCTGCTTACTTCCAGAGAAGGGGAAGAGATATCTGGAAGGTTTTAGCTCCACTTGAGTGAGAAACTAGCACATTTCTTTACTGAATGAATTGCTGTGTTTTCTTCTGTAGAAAATGAATTAATGCTTCTGTTTCTCTTTTTTCCTTTGGCTGCCAGGATTGTGGGTCAAATTTGTGCCTCAGCTAGAGCCACAACCTTGTATACTTTACATCTGAGCTCTTGATTCCTCTCCTCGTGTATTCTTGTACTATACTTCTTATTCCAAATACTTTTTGTTATTTGATTCTACTTTTATTTTTTTTTAATTTTTTTTTTGAATAGAGACAAGGCTGTCCCCCAGGCTGGAACTCTTGAACTCAAGTTATCCTTCCTCCTTGGCCACCCAAAGTGCTGGTATTACAGGTGTGAGCCACAGCGCCTGGCCTATTTTTATTTTACATTTACAATTTTATTTCATGTATATTCCAATGTCATCTCCAATCCTCTGCAGGAAGAGGCCATTCTATGTGAGCACAGAGCCTGCATATAATAAGAGCTCAATAAATATTGTAAATGAATTTGCTGAGTGAAGCCACACAAACTAGTATTTTGAATCTCACTGAATTAATCTGAGTTATTTCATAGATGTGAATATGTTTTGGGCCAAATTGTGTTTTCCAAAACCCAGCTATCTTGCATAGTAAGAGTCTGCTAAAGGTTAAAGATTATTATGTTTTGTGTTTTCTGCTAAAATTGTGTATTTATGTGTGTTTTGAGTGAGGCATGTACCGCATACGTGTGTGTGTTTATGTGTGTGTGTGTGTGTGTGTGTGTGTGTGTGTATGGAGAGAAAGAGGCAGAAAGAGAGGAAGGAAGGGAAAGTGGTAGGTGGAGATAGAATATCCTTCAATTTTCAGATATTAACAATAGTAGTAATAATAATAGTAATCTTTCTTTCTATTCTTTATTGACTTACTCTGTCCGGGGTACCAGGTTAATTTGATCCTTGTGACAACACTGTGGCCACAGTGTGGGTTCTGCTGTCAGACTTGGGATCAAATCCTTGTTTTTCCACCTGTACCATCTCTAGCAAGTTGCTTAGCCTTCTTGAGCCTCAAATTTCTCATCGGTATAATGGGATAAAAGGACCCACCCTAGTAGACCACTGTCACCATAGGCAGCATAATGGCTATTGAGCAGCTGGCATGATACTGTTGATGGTGGTGGTGATGCTGATGAACAGCTGTCACACAATGGCAGTTTGGGACACAGGCTGAAAGTCAAAAAACACACAGGTGGACCGCTGCGGTGGTTCTGAGATACAGCTCTGGTAGGCTTCCTCGAGGAGGCAGCTAGTGGTCTAGGCAGGGAAGGATGGAATGATGTCAGGGTCAGGGTCAGGGCTAAAGGCAGAGGGGAGTCACTGGCGAAGGCTTGGAGGTAGGAAAGTGTAGTAGGTGACTAAAGAGTGATCATTTCCCAGCAGCCGCAGCTAGGGCTCTGTATGTGGGAGTGGAGTGGGTGGGGTGGGGTTGCCGAGTGGTGAGAGCATGAAACAAATGTAGCCGGAGGGGTATGGCTTTTCTTAACTTTGGAATTGCTGTGTGACCTTGGACAACAAACTCTGATATTTCTGTGCCTTTCTTTCTTCCCTGAAATACTGGATGGTTGGATGCTTTTTAGGGTTTCTCAGTGGTGGAGAAGCTATTAGCATTATGAATGGGACTATTCCTCCTTGAGCAGAAATATCACACACTTTGCAGGATGTTCAGCATTCTGGACCCCTGCTCACAGATGCTATTAGAGCTCCCCAGTGGTGGTAAACCACACCCCCAGGCTGCAAAGGTTCCAGCTGGGGTGATGGCACCATGTTTGAGAACCACTAGCCTCTGTGATCTGTACAACTTGTCCTAAAGGCCATGACTCTGGTTAAGGCCTCTGGCCTCAGATTCCTAGAGTTCACACCGTCAGTGACGAGTCAAAGCAAAAACGTATATGGAGACTGGAGGATTGTGGTGTTTTAGGGCTTCAGGAAAACCAGAACTGCTTTTTGATATATAAACAGTTTGCCTCAGGTAAAATACCCACGTACATCATTTCAAAAGTTGGGGAAAATAAAACTTACAAACCACAGGCATATGTACACACATACACATACATGCGTGCATGCGCACACACTCACACACACACAGACCCCTCAATCCCCAAGCTCTAGTGTGTGAAACATTAATTAGTGTCACTGCATGAAACAAATTAAGCTGGGGACCTTGTTGCTTCCACCTGGAAAAAAAAATAGCAGTGGGAAGTGCTGACTTTGGAAAGGCAGAAGCAGCGCACTTGGTCCTAGAGCAGTGCCAGGGTGCAGACCCCCTCCTCTCCAGCCTGCAGAACCTGCTGTTCAGAAGCCTGGCCATTGTGGCCTGGTGGGGGGCAGGGAGGATGTGGATGAAAACATGCTTTTTGTTTCAGGTGGCAAGGGTGTGTTGGAGCTGGGAGTCTGTAGCCACACTGCAGGGAGTCTGAATCCCAGTGGTGTGATCTCAGGCAAGTTACTTCACTTTTCTGGATCTCAGTTTCCTCATCTATAAAATGGGGATATTAATAGTATCCTCTTCAAAATGTGGTTGTGAGGAATGCATAAGTTGATGAAGATAAAACACAGAAAAGTGCAGGACACAAAGTGAGGGCTGTAAACATCTGCTAAGATGATGATGATGGTGATAATGCTGCTTAATCAAGGCCCTTAGGGTTCCAACTGTAAACAGAGTAGGTGCTCAGAAAATGCCAACTGAAGAAACAAGTAAATCCAAATGAGGGCACAGGGAGGCATAGTGGGGCACCCAGGCAGAACCACAGCCCTCTTTTGCCATGTCAATGTCTTTTTAATTGTAGTAAAATATATATAACATAAAATTGACCGTTTTAACCATTTTTACATGTACAGTTCAGTGGCATTAAGTATACTCACGTTTTTGTGCAATCATCACCACCATCCAGCCACAGAATTATTTTTTTCATCTTGCAAAACTGAAACTTTGTACTCATTAAACAGTAATTCTCCAATCCCCCTCCCCAGTCCCTGGCAACGACCATTCCTCGTTGTCGCTGTGATTTTAACTCCTCTAAGTACCTCCTATGAGTGAAGTCATACAGTATTTGTCCTTTTGTGACTGGCTTAGCATGATGTCTTCAAGTTTCATTACTGTTGCAGCATATGTCAAAATTTCCTTCCTTTTTCTGGCTGTGTACTATTCCACCGTATGTATATACCTCAATCATTCACCAGTGGACACCTGGGTTGCTCCCACCTTTGGGCTATTGTGAGTAATACTGCCGTAGACATGGGTGCACAAAGCCACATTGATGCTTTTATCCGCGTTCAGCTCCTCTGAGTTTCTCTGGCACCTTAAGCCCATTTCAGCTACTGCTTCCCGGTGGGCAGTGGGAGAAGGGATGGTGGGGTATGAGGCTCTAAGATGGCCGCTTGCTGGCTGGATAACTTAGGGCAGTTCGTTCATTCCTTTGGGTTTCCATTTCTCATTTCTTTGTAAAACGGGGGTGGGGGTAGAGGTAGGAGGGTACTCATGTTTCCTTCCTTATGAAGTGCTGAGAGAATAAAACGAGTTCATTTATGCAAAGCACTTGAAATAGCACAGTGCTGACACACAGTAAACTCTGTAAAAAGGAAACTGCTGTTATAAATGTAGCATTCTGGGTACATTATAAATGATTTTAATCTCACTGTGACCTGGTGTGGACATGAGGAAGTGGAGGCTCAGAGAGGTTGGGTGGCTTGCTCAGGGGCACACAGCTGGTAGGCTGTGGAGCTGGGACGGAACCAGATGGGCCCAAGAACAAGCCTATGCTCTCACTCTCAGTCCTTTTCTGGGCCTTTCTCCCTGAACTCCAGTGGGGCTGGCACTTGGATTCTTCCTGCATTAGGCTCTGCATGGGCAGGGTCTGCTGCGAGCATCCCACCCCCATCGTGGTCCTGTTGCAGGCAAGAGCCACACATGAGAGAGTTTCCTTTCACGGACAGTGCCAGGCGTGGTGCTGGGCACGAGGTCTGTGCTTAACAAACACTGCTGGCTAATCCCTTTGTTCTTGCAGCGTCTAAACCAAACTCCGGATCTGAACGTGGGCATTGGGGGCGCTCTTGGAAGCCTAAGTGCGGCTGGCGTCCGTGGGGACGGCACAGACTTGCTCCTGGTGGGAGCCGGGCAGCCTGAGCAGAAGCTTCCATCCTCCGGTTGGGCCAGGTCTGCTGCACTTCCATATCCTCACAGCCACCCTTTCCAGTGAGCAGAGTTTAGCCAGAGTCTGTTGTGTGTGGATTTTGGTCCAGTTTTTCAGTCGGTTAATGTCTGTGCTCAAAGATGACAACAAACGGATCAATGGGAATTGATTGGTCACAGGGCAGCTCGCAGGGGAGGGAGTTACCAGGTTCGGAGGGGAAAGGGAGGGAGCCGCGGGCCTCTGAGCCTGGGGTTGGGGACACCACCCTCCTTGAAGGGGCCCCTAAGGCCAGGGCAGCCCCCCTGGTGTTAGGCCCCAGGCTCTGCTGTAGGAAGATCCAGGATATGAAGATGGCTGCGTCACAGACGCCGGCTGCAGGGAGCCCCATCTTATGATTCTAGGCAACCCGACATCTCTGGCCTCGTCTCCTGCAATATCCTGACTTCTCTTCTGCTTCCGCTCTTACCCATTCATTCTGCACCCCGCAGCCAGGGTCATCTTTTTTCCATTGTGAGCTGGGTTATGCCCCCCACCCCCACCCCCAGCTGGAAGTCCTTCAGTGGCTGTCTGCTGACCTTGGAATAGAACCCACTCTCCTCCTCACCCAGGCCCGCAGGCCCCATGTGATCCAGCCTTTGCCCACCTCTCTCCCCTAGGCAGCCGGGCTGTTCCCCTGCAGTCCGCTCTCCAGCTCCCTGCAGCCCGTCCAGAGCACCCCAGGCCCCGCCTCCCCTCGGGGCCTTTGCTCTGCCTGGGAAGCTGCTCCCCAAACACACATCAAGTGACTTCTTCCGGTTCCGGGAGGCACCTCCCTGGCCACCCTCACCCCAAGTCAGTCTTCACCATTTTTATATCCACCCAAGCCACTCTGTCATAAGCTGCAATTATCACAAGCTACAAGTTATGTGTTTATTTACTTGTTTGTCTCCCTTTATTAAATCGTGAGCTCTAGACAGGCAAAGACCATACCAAGTTCATGGAGGTGTCCCCAGCTCCCAGCTTGGGGCCAGCCCTTAGTCTGTGTTAGTTGCCTGGCTGAGTGACCCAGACAGACTCACTAGAATGTGCCTGGAGGAGTATGAGCAGGGGGCCAGAGAGTGACCTGAAACCTCTGCCCTGTTTACACATGGAGCATACCCAGCCTGTGGGAAGGAAGTGAAGGGGGCTGTGAGCCTCCCCCTCAGATGGGATCCCAGGTCCCCGCCACCTCTCTGAGGCTTCCCCACTGCACAGGGAGCAGTGGGCAGGAGCAACGGCAGGGTCGCCGCTCTCGAACCCAAGAGCTTGGCACCAGTCAGAGTTGACTGCAGGGGGGCAGCTGTCTTGGGAAGCAGGGAGCGCCTCATCTTTGTGGGAAGGTTCCAGTGGAGGTGACAAAGCAGCACTTGTGTAGAATATTGTTCAGCCTTGAAAAGGAAGGAAATCCTGACGCAACGCCACCACGTTGCTGCACCTCGAGGACGCTATGCTACGTGAAATGAGGCAGACCCAAAACGACAAGTACTGTGTGATTCTACCACATGAGGTGCCTAGAACAGGCAGATTCACAGGGACGGAAGGTAGAACGTGGTTGCCAGGGCCGAGGGGAGGGAGGAAGGTGGAGCTCTTGCTTCCTGGGCACAGAGTTTCATTTTGGGGTGTTGAAAATGTTCTGGAGATGGGTGGTGGTGATGGTTGTACAACAGTGTGAGTATAGTTAATGCCGCCGAATTGTAGACTTAAAAATGGTTAAAGTGGTACACTTCATGTTGGTATCTAAGTGGCTTTAGATGTCCTCTCCCACTGTGGAATGTTTAGTTCTGTGAAAAATGAACTTGATTAGAAAGCGTCCCATTATTTCATTTTCCTGTCCTATTTGAGCCCCTTGACACTCTGGTCGGCCAAACATCCCGACATCTGAGCTTGTCCTGCCCTCACCACCTTCCTGCTGCTGGCGGCCTGTTAAAGCCTGGGGACATCAGATCTCATCTCATCAGTTCACTGGAGAAAGCGTCGTGGTTAAATGTTTGCAACAATTATCATCGTTAGATGTCTGAGGTGACTGTGCCGAATCCCATCCTCCGCTGCTCCAGCCTTGGGGTCCCACGCGAACAGACCCCTTTCTTCCCTCCTTCACCGCGTTTCTGCTTATTGCATGACTAAATCTTATTCTTCCCTGCACTTTGGACTTCTGCATCATTAACTAAGTCATTAAACATTTATTGAGCACGTACTGATTCTCTATCCCCGAGGAGGCGAGCTGTGGGGACAGTCACTCAAATAGATGGTACAGAGTGTCCCTGGCCCAGTGGGCACATGAGGTGGAGGGGCCAACATCTTCATGGGGCGGGACAGGGGGGCATCAAGGAAGTCTTCCTGAAGGAGGCCATTCTCTAGCTGGATGTTGAGGGATGTGTAGCAGCTCTTCAGAAAGGCCCAGAACAAAGAGCATCACAGGGATTGTTTCCAGAGGGTTTAATTTCACCCTTCTCCGGAAAGAACTTCCCAAGTCAACCCTTCCTTCGATGCTCCTTTGCTGCTGTTCTGCTTTTCTTTTCTCCCACTCCCTCCCCTTGTGCCAGTCGCCCATCCCATCAAGGGGCAGAGAGAAGAGGAAGGTGCGGAGACTGCTCCCTCCTCTTCAACTCCGAGCCACCCGCCTTGTGCCTGCCACGGGCGGTCTGCCCATGTGAAACAATGAGAAGTGAGCCCCGCAGGGCCCTGTGGCCCCCAGACTTCATCTTCAGAAACCCCTCCTCACGTCTTCCATTGGGGAGACTGTGTGGAATCCATTGCCTGGTGCAGACGTTTCCCTGGGGTTGGGGGTGCTGTCCCTATGGCGGGGAGAGGGCTGGCGTGGGGGCCGGACATGCGGTGATGGCCCGGCATGAACAGGGGCATGCTGTGGGCCCATCTTGGAGCTTAATGTCCTGGTTTGTAAAACTTCGCGACCTGCACTGGCTCTGCACGGCTGTGATTCCTCCTTGCTCCTTGCTCATGCGGGGGCACTGGGGTCGACCATTGAGACTTGCCTCCCACATCTAGCCTGTGATTTTCCTTTGGGGACTTTATCCCTCCATAGTCTTAACCACAGTGTCTGCAATCAGCCAGTCAGCCTGCCTCTCCTGGCCGCAGTGACAGGGACAGGAGCGAGTGCGTGACCCAGTCCTTGCCTGTGGAGTGGAGGGTGAGTCTGTGTGCCTGAGAGAGCATGCCGACACAGGTGTCTTTCCCTGTGGGTCTGGAGAGCTGGGAGAAGGGAGGGGGTGGCGGAGGGGGAGGACCTGAAATGGAACATGAAGTGAGACAGAGTAGAAGAATCCTGCTTGGAGGGTGGTGTAAAGGAGGATGGGGAGCTAGACATGGCTGCGTAGACCACAGAGAACACTGTGTAGTCTGATCCTAAGGCCACCAGGCTTCACAGCAGGGAGTGGCATGATTGGGTTTGTGTTTCATAAGGGTGACTTTGCCCCTGACTGGAGAAGAGATGGGGGAGAAGGAATCCATGTGGTCTTTCTGAGACGTATCCCAGGATGATGCCTAAAATTCAGAACAGAGCCGTTTACAAAGCTCCTGCCTTGTGCTGGGAGGTGCACGTGGTGCTGTAGCCCACTGAATCTCTGCAGAAGCTCCACTAAACTGAATTCCATTATCCCTACATCACAGCTGAGGAAACATGCTCAGAGAAGTCCAGTGTTTTGCTCAGGGTCACACAGCCAGAATGGCCACCTCCAAAGCCCGTGCTCTGCCCGCTGTACCATGGCAACCCACTCCACTCTGCAGCCAGCATTGGCTCTTCTTTCTCTCACACCCTCTGCAGCCTTCGGGAGCCTTCGGGGCCAGGGCTGACATTTGTGTTCAAGATGATTTCCTTCCTGCTCACAATAAATGCCAAACTGAATGATGGAAGTGATTCAGCAAGAAATAGAATTCGAGGAGGAAAAAAAAAAAGAGCTGTGTGAAAACATTTACAAATGGATTAAAAATTTGAGTCCACCAGCCCATGCCAACATACTTGGAAGTTTGGGAGATATTTTTAGACCATGAAATCCAAATGGCACAGATTGTGGGTTGGAAAGATAGATATGCAAAGAATAGTTTGTTAGCTGTGACCAGAGATTGCTTTGCTGAGTTTTTCCTTAGCTATAAAATAGCAACAGCCAAAATGCAGAATTCAATGAATGCACATCCTTCCTCTTCCTTTTTTTTTCTTTTTCCTTTTTTTTTTTTGTGCATCTTTCTTCTCACATATTAAAACTCAGCTCCTTGTTCTGAAAAGACCCTAGAGAGACCTACACTGAAACGATGTTGGCTTTTGAACCCTCTTGACCCTCTTGGAGGCTGGTGACAGAAGCCCAGCTCGAACTGGCGGAGGAGTCCCAGGGAGCTTGTCCCTTGTGGACCCTGGAGGAGATGAGGAGCAGGCCTGAGTGACGGGTGAACTTGACCATGCAGTAAAGAGCTGGCCTTCCTAAGCGGGGGACTCACTGACTCTGCCGGGTTAAGGTGGCCACTACTGTTCCCAGCCTGTATCCTTGAGGGTAAGGGCCGTGGGACAGCATGATGCTGCCGCGGCAGCGTAGCTCCCAGGAAAAGGGAGATGTTCTTGTCAAATTCTCCGACAACAGAAACGAACATTTATTGAGCGTTTGCGTTCTATCAGGCGCCTTTGCACTGCGTTACCGGTGCTAACTCTTTCAGTCCTCACAACCACCCCACGCAGGTACAGTTAAATGGAAAACAAGAGGATTTGATTACCTTGTGGCGTGATTGGGAAGACAAATAGTAGATAGTGTTCCTAGGTTGCTGAGGGAGGTGCCCAGCGGTGTAACACTTGCTCGCCATTACCTTGAGTTTGATGCCTTAATAATGTTTTTAATTATTTTTATTTCTAGCAAAGGAATATGTGCACATACTTCCAGGCCCAGGTTGTACAGACAGCTGTAAAGTGAAGAGCCCCAGCCCCTCTCCCCAGAGGCAGCCTCTTTATTTCTATCCTTAGAACTCCTGGCGGTTCTCCCCAGTGTCGCTAAACCAGGAGCTTGTGCCCATCTCTTGAACCAACTTTTGGCACTATTATTGATTCCCTGCTTTGTCTCGTCTCCCTTATGGTTTATGCTCTCTTTTCTTCTTCTCTCTCCCCTCCATAAGCCAGCTCTCCAGCTACTCTGCCCCTTCTAGTTCTTTAATCTCTGTTACTTTTCTTACACCTGTTTTTTCAGTCTCTTCTTTCCTCACAGCCGATCTCTGGCGGCCTCTCTCCTCCATCTCCTCTCCATGATTTTCCTTTTCTTCTTTCTTGCAGTGTCTTCTCCACGTCCCTCTCCCAGAAGCTTTTAGCATCGTTGTTTGTTCGGTTCCTTTATTATGAGCCTCACCTGCCCCTTCTGCCCTGGGTTAGAGTTATTTACAGCCATGTTATTACTAATTGTTAAAAATCTTTTTCTTGCACTTATTACCTTATGAAGCCTGCAGAACACACCATGACAGGGGCGTTTGGATTCTCATTTTGGGGACGGGAAACGTGAACATCGGAAGATTTCTAAGACAGACTCAAAGTCCCACAGGGGAGAGTGAGCGCCACGCGCATAGCTTGTGTCGGAGCAGGTCCCACGTGACTCACCGCAGTTCCCGCATCCTGGGCACCTGGTGCCCAGAAGGGGATCAGTCAATGTTTGTTGAATGGCGTTGAACAAGAAGCCACACTTTAACTGTAAGGAGACGCAGGGGACATTCCTCTCTGACTTCCGCATCTTGATTTTCTGAGGCCGTGCACATAGACACGACAGGCGCGCTCACACACATCACGCACATGCTTCTGGCTTTAAATTCATCTCCTTCTGCATCTGTTTTATAGCTTTCTGTCAAGCCTGCTTTCTGTTTGGGAGGCAGCCCGCTTGTAACACGCCTTCGGTAGATTTGTCCTCCTGATGCCCGAGATAATTTATGGGCTTGGAGAAAGGGAACTTGCCTTCAGTACTGTCAATATTAAATATACATTGCTTCCTCACAAAATAGCTTTCGGAGTTGCAATAAATCCTCTGGAAATTACCTGGAGTTAACCATGGGTTGGTTAAGTGCCAGTAATTAACGCGTTTCCTGAGAATCTCTGCTGACATGTGGACTCTTCCTGGTTGCCTCGCTTGCCTTAAATTGTATCCCAGAGCTGTGGAATTTTGGACCTGCAAGAGGCTTTTACATTCTAGCTCTGCTTTTCCTTCTTTTTTTTTTTTTTTTTTTTTTTTGAGACAGAGTCTTGCTCTGTCCCCGAGGCTGGAGTACCATGGGTCAGCCTAGTTCACAGCAACCTCACACTCCTGGGCTTAGACGATCCTCCTGCCTCAGCCTCCTGACAACCTGGGACTACAGGCATGCACCACCATGCCTCACTAATATTTTTTATTTTTAGTAGAGACAGGGTCTCATTCTTGCTCAGGCTGGTCTAGAACTTCTGACCTCAAGTGATTCTCCCGCCTGGGCCTCCCAGAGTGCTAGGATTACAGGAATGAGACACTGTGCTAGCCTAGGTTTAGCTCCGCTTCTCAAGTTAAAGAATGGAGGTGCTAAGCTCAGAGAGGGGAGGAGTTTTGCCTGAGGTCACACAGATTACTAGTGGCAAAGGAGACCAGAGTCTGGGCCTCCCAATCTCCATCTTTCTAGCCCCCTTGCTCTTGCGTATGTCCAGGCAAGGTGCCCTTAGGTCACCCTAACGTATGGCATGATGCAATTTGCCAAGCTGTTTTGCACAGTACTTCCCAAATTTGTTATTAATTGGACACTAATCTTGTTGGCCACTGTGAAAGCATCGTCTTGACAGGAGCTTAAGGCTTGTGGATCCATGCCCAGGGGTGTTTCGGAAGCCACTACAGGGCTGGTAGCAATAGATATGCACCAGAAAGTCATCCGGTGTTTTTTCTGTTTGGAGAGTGAAACAGCAACCTTGTTTATTCCTTCTAGGCCCCCATCCTATAAAGGCTCAGCGTTTGAACAGACAGGTGACTACATGTAGTGCAGTTCAGCTCAGTCAGTGTCCATGGAGCACACTACACTGTGCCTGGCGTTGTGCAAGGTATCTGGGGTACAGGGGCATGTAAGATGGACTTTCTGTCTTTCCCATCACAGAATGTTTTACAGGAAAACACATAGGGAATGTAGACAAACAGCTGAGTTCTGGCCTCAGAAACAAAGATGGGGGATGAAATCAAGCGTTTCCTAACTGCATGACCTAGGGCTAGTTCTGTAACCTCTATGAGTCTCTATTTTCTCATCTGTAAAATGGGGTCGTTGTGAGGTTTGAATGGGATTCTGTATGGGAAATGCCTGGCACATGGTAAGAGCTCAATAAATGATACTAATACTAATTATTTTATTGCTATTTGTTTTCCCCTTCACACCTTTGCTAACAGCAGCCTCTTATCCACCTGGCCTTGGGCCAGACCCTCTTCCCTTCTGAAAGGCCAACTCTTTGCTTCTCTATGAAGTGACAGTGATAGGAATGTGACAATGTAATGCCACGATTAAAATGATTTGGGACTTGGGTCAAATCTCACTCTACCACTTTCCATGGCACTCCTTGGTCCTTTTGCCTTTCTAAGCCTTAGTTTTCCTGTCTACAAAATGGGCATGGAGTTGTGAGAATTGCAAGATGATATTGATGGGGGGCAGAGCATTTATGTGGAAACCATGAAAGTTTCAGCCCATATGATTCCTTTGAAGTCTGATGCCCTATGTACCTTCTCACTGACTAATGTTGTTCTAAGAGTAAAGCTCTGTGTTTCCAGATTACTTTGTAATTTCCAGAGCACTCTGCTTCATTGAATCCTCATAACCAGGTGAGATGGGCAGGAATTATTATTTTCTTTATTTTATATAAAAGGAACAGGCTCGGAGATGCTGAATGATGTGGCATGGTCCTGTGTCCAATTCAGTCCAAGTCTGATGCCGCCACCTCCCATGCCCTTTGCAAGGTGCCAGCCTCAGGACATCCTGGAGCACTAGGTGACAGTGCCAACACTAAGACCTCACATTTATCTAATACCACCTTCCCTGTCGTGTTCTGTAAAGCTGGACTTATTTTAACACACTTAGTTTGCATAACTCTATGAAGTAGGTTTGATTATTTTATTTCTTTATTTTTATAAGAAGGAAAGGAGGCACAAAGAAGTTACCTGACTTGCCCAAGTTCAAACCCTAGCTGTTGGGCTGCAGAGCCCTGGCTGTGATCCTCTATACCATGCTGTCCTTTTACTATGAGTCTGCACCTCGCTATTTAGAACAATATTAATGATTCTGTTATATTCCGTGTAGAGACACTCTCCTGGGGGGCAGGATGCATGACCCTGGCTGCAGTGTGAAAACACATGCTTAGAACTCCTAGTGTTTTCACTCAAAGCGCAGAAGCAGAGCTTCGTGCCAGGAGCCATTCAGCGGCTGGGTGAGGAGGGCAGGAGCGAACACAGAGGAGACAGGAGAGAAAGGCCAGAGGGGCACAGGATCAACCACGTGGTGAGACTGGGCTTAGCGCCATGCCCAGGTCCCCCCAGCGCTCACACCCCCTGGGAAGTGGGGACTGATGAATGACATCATCATCTCCGTGTATTGCCAGAGGTGGGCTCTGGAGCCAGACTGCTGAGTTCGAGTCCCAGCTGCACAATTTACCAGCTGTGTTACTGTTACTTGGGCCAGTTTCTTTCTTTCTTTCCTTTTTTTTTTTTTTTTGAGACGGAATCCTGCTCTGTTATCTGGGCTTTATCTGGGCTAGAGTGCTGTGGCGTCAGCCTAGCTCACATCAACCTCAAAATCCTGGGCTCAAGCGATCCTCCTGCCTCAGCCTCCCAACTAGCTGTGACTACAGGTGCGTGCCACCGTGCCTAGCTAATTTTTTCTATTTTTAGTAGAGACGGGATCTCACTCTTGCTCAGGCTGGTCTTGAACTCCTGACCTCAAGCAATCCTCCTGCCTCAGCCTCCCAAAGTGCTAGGATTATAAGCATGAGCCACCGCGCCCCCAGCCCTTGGGCCAGTTTCTGAACCTCTCTGTGCCTCTCGGGTTCGCACTCTGCAGAAAAGGGGGCACAAAACCATGCTTGTCTCATGGGCTTGGTATGAAGGTTCAGTTATTGGTATTTATAAAGCTCTGAAAACAGTGCCTGGCACTCAGCTAGGAAAGGAGTTGTTAACTAAATAAAGGAAACAAATAGGTGGGGAAGAATCTCAGAGGGCTGGGTGACTTTACCACGGTCACAGCAGGGGCAGGAGCAGAACCTGGACCCATCCCATATAAATCCACGCTGTTTGCCTTGTATCTCACTACTTGCTGCAAAATTAAGAAAAGAAAACAAAATACAACAAACACCATCTTCCCCCAGTAGTTCTCAGTGGTTTGGAGATGATGGGATGGTTTTCAGTGTAAGCATCCCAGTGGGGCTTGTGTATCTGAGCTGGGGGAGGGGGTGTTGGGGGATGGGAGAGTGTGAGTAGTTGGTGGGGGTGATGGATTTTTGTCACATGCCTTTTGAGAACCCAAACTCTCCCTCATCTCTGACATGTAGGCATCTCCCTCCAACCCCTTTCAAAGCCTTTTGATTCTCATTAATGCCATTT
Organism: Propithecus coquereli; assembly: GCF_000956105.1. Taxonomy (NCBI): domain Eukaryota; kingdom Metazoa; phylum Chordata; class Mammalia; order Primates; family Indriidae; genus Propithecus; species Propithecus coquereli. The sequence continues at coordinate 1,903,455 of NW_012148396.1, read as the reverse complement.
TTCAATTAAATTATTCTTAGTCCTAGAATCTACCCAATTAAAGAAGCAATTTTCTGTACTTTCGCTGGAAGTGATTGCTTACCTGGTTTGGCGGTGCCTTTAGCAGTGAACAAAGCTGGAGTGAATACTCCAGGGCCCCTGGCTCTAATTAGTGGTGCTGTAGTGGGGAGGGCGATTCCCATTGTGGGGGCGGATTTCTATGAAAGCTCACCTGAGGATGAAAGGGGCTCAGATGCCAATCCTCCCCTGGCCCCTCCCCACCTTTATTTCCAGGCATTATGCTCAAGCAGGCCTTAGTAATAGCTGATAGCTCCAATTTGTAATTCTAATTTCCTTGGAAATAGGGCTAAGTAGAGCATTTGTCATTCCTCTCCATGTGGATTACCAACCACAGATGAGGATTTATGGCCTGAGCTGCTTCAGCCTCCAAAGGCAGGAGCCTGTCTCTGGGGCAGAGATAGGGTTTCTAAGCACAGATTCAGAGAGGGTGTTGGGTGGGGCGAAGGGGTTGGGTGTTCTCAGTTAAAAATATCTCAAACATTTTTTTCTCTAAATCTGGAGGAGAGAAAAAATCGTATCCTGCTAAAGCTTCAGGTTGCCTGGTTATGAGTAGAATAAAAAGCAGGAAAGTGTTGAAAGGGGAGAAATGCTTTCAGCCCTGTGGGAGTGGTATGTCTTTTGGGAGGGAGAATGTGTTCACTTCATAGGGCCCATTGAAGCCTGTCAGGCCCAGGTGGGAGCAGGAGCCAGCTCCCTAGGCTGGGAGAGAGCAGGCTTCCCAGGTAGCTTGTTGTGGGGGACAGGGAGAGCATCTAGCCCATCTTGGTGGAAGCCCGCATTTGAGAAGTTTGATGTTGGCGGTTAGACACCCCCTTTGCAGCCATCCATGCATTCTGCAGATAAATTTTAGCTTGTACTATGTGACGTGACGGGCTCTGTGCTAGGCCCCAGGGAAGCCAATGGTGAACCCAAACCAAATGGTTCTCTGGCTCCACAGAGCTTATAGCCCGGTGGGGGAGACAGACATTAATCAAGGAATCACAACAATGTGTAAAAGTCCCCCATGCTAAATTCTCCAGAGGAGAGGTGCCTGCTGCATAAAGGGATCTGGCTTCCTGGGGCAGCTCAGGGTGGGCTTCACAGGCATTAGGACTGAGATACAGAGAAAGAATCTGGTTTACTTTAGGGGTCTTCAGGTGTCGGGGATGGGAAAGAGGATGCCAGGCAGCACCTTTGCTGCCAGTCTTGGCTGTGGCACATGGAGGAGTTGTGACTTTTGGCAAATCGCTTCCTGTCTGGGAGCCCCAGCTGACCTGCTCTGCAGGGTTGTGGTGAGGAGGAAGAGGTAAGAGCAGGTGGGGTGTCTGCAGGCCATAAATCTTAATGGTGAGAAGCAGAATTCTGATTTCTTGGTGTCAGTGTGGTGTCCCTTTGAGCAGAAGGTCTCTCACAGTCCTTGATAAATACATCGTCACCTTTGATTTAGAACTTGGTAGGACTGGCTCAGTCGATGTCTATGGAATGAATGAATCACATTCATGGTGGGCTGTAGGTCCAAAGAGCTGAACTTTGAGGCCAGAAACTTTTCGGACTCAGAAAACTTAAACAGCGGTTCACATTGGTTCGTGAATACTGACTCCTACCCAGCCTTTAAGGGCCAGCTGGCTCCTGGGTCCCCTCCTTTCTAAAGCCTCCCCTTATGTCCATGGCCCACTAATCCATTTTTCTCTCACCTCTTCCAGCACTACTGTCCATAGTAGACAACAGTTGATATTGACCATGCACGATTTTTCCTTGTCCACGTCTAAGCATTGCCCACAAGCATCCTGGCAGCCCTTGATCGTACCTGAGACGGCTCCTGGAAGTTTCCTGCACTCACATCATTTTGATTTGGCTTAAAAAAATCTTGGTTGATTTAGAGTAAGCCATATCTGAGATTGCGGCATAATCTCAAGTAATCATTTAACTTCTCTAAGCCTCCATTTTCTCTTTTATATAATGGGGATAAAAATACCTGCCTTAGAAGGTTGTGATGACCACATGAACTGACTCATTCATTCAGAAAATATGTATCCAGCATCTGCTATGTGTCAGCCACTGTTCTAGGTGTTTGGCATATATCTGTGAGCAAAAGAGAAAAAATAACCTCTGCATTCATGGAATGTACATTCTAGTTGAGGGAGGCGGGTGGTAGACATAACATGTAAAGAAATGTTATAGTACATTAAACAGTGGTAAAACCTATAGAGAAAAACAGAATGGGATAGGGTGATGGAAAGATTGACCACAAATTAGCAACTTTAAAATACCATGGAAATATTAATAGTTTATTTTTGTAAGCATATACTTACAAAAATAAAACAATCACCAATTTAACACACTCTCATCAGCTTCCTTCAACTTCCGCAAAGGCAGTGTCCAGCACCCCCAATATGCATTGATCTTGATTTCTCCGCAGCGATTTTCAGAAATTAGAATGCTGTGTCCATTGTCAGAGATGAACACACACTTGACGGACTGAAAAGAAAGCAGACCCAAAAGGAAATGGGGAAGCATCTGGCCGTACCCAGTCCTTCTCTGCTGAGACGGAACAAACTCATAGGAGTGGGGTGTTGTTTCCAGAAACAGAATGGCCAGCAGTGGCTTTTCATTGAACCAGGAACTGTCAGGGGATAATGAGCCAGATGAATGGGGTTGATTTCCAGGACATCTCCAGTCCAGACACTCACAATAAAGTACGAGATAACCTCCTGGAGAATTTAAGATGCCTCTTCAGGTTCTCCTCTAGTCCCATAATTTCCTTCGACCCCAGTTACTTTGCACATTGAAAAGGCCAATAATTATAGGAACCCAAATGGGGGCTCTTCATCTACCATGTAGGAAAGATTATTTATGATTTTATCTCACCCAGAATTTGGGGTTCTGTAGTTGCTGTACCTGTTTGTGTATTCTCTTTGCATGTGGCACAGTTTTCTTAGTATGAACTGGGCCATTTGTCAACATATACTCCTTGAGCTCTTTACCTGTGCCTGGCACAAGCAAGACATGCTAATTCTTGTCCTCATGGAGCTTTTAGTCTCATGGGGAAGACAGGAATCTAAATGAAGGATTACAGTAAAGCATGAGTAAGTGCAGTATGTCTGGCTTGAAGGATGGAGGTGGCATGTCAGAGGGGAGAGGTAGCCAGGGCTTAGATGATGGATCGAGTCCTAAGTCATGTTAATAGAATGAGGAATGCTTATGCAGGGGAGTATGGAAGGGTCATTGTACCTACAGAGTCCAGTATGGAATAGAAAGGCAAGTTTCTGAAGGAAGAAGACTAGTTTAGGAGGCTGGTATAGATGTTATGTTAGAATGTAGGAAATTGCCCTTTAACCTAGTCAGAGTGTTCGACTTTAATGTATTTAAATAAATTCTTGATTGATTTAAACTCTGGACTTGAAAATAATTTCCAATATTTTGACATATTTTAGTTTTTTTATGTCTCGAGTTTTTGCCATATTCATTTCTGCTTTAGGCCCTAGATGTCTTAGCTGGTCACGTCTCTAGCACTGGAAAGTTGAGTTGCCATGGATTCTTAGCCTGACCCTGATTAATCCAATTCCAGTTCACTCTATAGACTGGCGTGTGGGGCTTGCCAAGAGCCCTGACTCATTCCAGGTGCTACTGATATAATGATAAATACGATGTGGTCCTTGGGGATGTGAATTTCTGTTTCAGGTCAATGGAGAATTAACAGGAGAACTTTGAACATCAATCAAGTTCAGTGAAATGAACCCAGTAAATGTTTTACCTATGGTTCTCAATGACTCCTCGCAACAACCCCATGAGGTAGGTGTTATTAAAATCACTTTAGAGAAAGCAATATTGATGCCTAGAGATGTGACTTCGCCTGCCCACGGCTGCATAGTTAGTGAAGGAAAAATAAATGAGATGTGAATCCTGGCCCCTGGGTCTAGTTTAAGAGTATAGGTGGGAAGGTCTTGGCCAGTGCCTGGTTGGAGAACACAAGCTGGCCTCATATGCTCTTTCCTCTTCAGTCTGTGTGAGGTGGGACACTGCCCAGGCTGCTGCTTGTCTGGGTCCCAGCAGGAATGATGAAAATGTTTTCAACAGGGCCATGAAAATGAGGCATCTCTAGATGTGCCCTGAAAGCATTATTTATTCCCCTCTCCTCCCAGTCTGGAGCCACCCGGTAAGGACCACGACCAGCACCATTCAGTGTGTTCATGACATGTGCATGGGGTCCTCTCAGGTAGGCTGGGCTGCGTGGGGCACTGAGACAGAAGAGGCTGTCCTGAAGGTTACGCCCTGCCTTGCTAGACAGGTTCTTGCTGAGTGCTGAGCTCTGAGAGGAGCTGGCCCAGGAGATACAGGGATAGCAGTGATCTCCCTAGAAACTAGTGCTGGCCTGGGATGTGTCCCCTAACTCTGAGCAGGCAGAATCTGGATGGGCATTTTGCAGCAATGTTGTAGCAGGATGGAGCCCGGGATGGGGCCCTGGACCCGTACTGTCCCCAATCTTTCTGGATTCTGGGACAGTGTGACTCAGATGTGAATGGCAGCAGGTGGGCGAGCTTCTCCGGGGCTGGCGATGCCTGGGAGTGCTCCATGTTGGTTAGGAAGACACGGCTATCTCAGGGAACGGAGGGTACATGGGTCCTGATGGGGTGGAAGAATCCTGCTGTGGGGTTTTGGGGGTCTCAAGGGATGTGAGAGGCCTCTGGGAGCTGGGACGAGCTGGATTTGGCATACTTGGGGGCAATCTGAGGAGGGAAGGTTCTAGAGCCTGATGTGATTGGGGTGGAGGATGAGGAGTTGTTCTCGGGCAGGAAGCCAGGGCCTAAACCAAGACATCACCATCACGTGGCACATTCATGGGGCATGGGGAGAGTGGGAGGGTGAGTGAGTCCCGAGGAGGGGGTAGCCCTGGGGAGGATGAGGACACATGACGAATAGCAAGGCCCAGCGGCTCCTACCAAACCCCGTTTTACTGACACCCCAAATCAAGGACAGGATGGGCACACAGGGATGGTGAGAGGAAGGACAAATTGAACCACCACTGAGATGTAGTCATTAATACCGTGAGAGAGTTTAAATGGAAAATCTTCCCGTTTCTATCTTGTGGAAAGGATATGCCCCAAAGAGAAAACACTTTCTTTTCCAAAACAGACTCACTATTCTGAAGGCATGGGAGGAACTTGTGCTGACGGGGGATTTCCTCACTGATACAGCCATGTGTCTTCTGGGATGAGTGGCCATGAGAGGGTTAAAACATGGACAGACTCACAGACGAGGACAGCTGGAAAGGCCCCGTTGGTGGATCCCTTAGTTCAAGTCCTTGATTTCACACAGGAGAAAACTGGGCCCCAGTTTCACGGGGCAGGTGGGTGGAGCACCTGGGACTGGCACCGGGGCCTTGGACTCTTGATTCTGTTGCCTTTTTGCACCACACTGTTGAGAGGATGCTACCGAAACGCATGGCTCCGTGGCTCCTGAAGGGCCTGTCCATAAGAATTGTTTGGGCACTTTAAGATTTTCCTATGCCCTGTTTAAATTCCTTCTCCACATTAAAGATTATGATTTTTACTTGGTCTGTCTACAGCCATACCAATCTGAACATGCCCAATCTCATCTGATTTACTTGATCTGGGATGGAACTGAGACTAGTATTTGTTAAAGTGATTCCAAATGATGCTTATAAAGGAAGATCTGGGTGGAAATATAACCAAAGCACACATTGAACATGTATTTCTATGAAAAATCAGCTCATGAAAGGAGCAAGAGGCCTCTCTGTTTGAGGCGGTCTCTGAATGACAGTGAACTGCTGTCAACTTGCGAGGCAAGTCCCTAGCCCTCTGTGCCCAGTTTTTGGCACAGAGCATGGCGGGACATGGGTGTCTGAGCGTGAGTGACTGCTTGTTGAGTGAATGAGTGAATGAACGCATGAATTGGAGAGCTTGATTTTGGAAACAATCAGAGATATAAGCAGAGGAACTCTTTGAGCAGGGCGGTTGGAAAATTTCTGTTCTTAGGATGCTTTCTGCTTCTATTTCATGAGACAAGCCTTTGAGGATGGATCTAGAAATGTATATTTTTTGGAAAATTTAAAAAATCAGCATTTAAGAGAATAGTACATGTGTTGGGTAGATGGAATGTCATAGTAGATGACTAACTACTCTCCTATTTTCGACAAGCTTTCCTAATTAGCTAGATGACCATGGCCATGGGATTATGTTTTTTGTCTTAGTTTAATCATCAATCAAATAAGGACACTTATGCCTTTGCTTCCTGCCTCCCCAGAGATTCATTCAGTGTACACATATGGGAAGTTTGCTAGCAGCCAGACATGGGCTAGCTGCTGAGCTGCAGAGATCATAAGGCAAGATGCCTACTCACCCAGAGATGTCCATGCCATCCATCCGCTCCTTCATTGACGGTTGACGAGTGTGTATCAGGTGCCCAAGATGTGCCTGACACTGTGCGTGTAAGGGTTAGAGCAGATGGATCTTGGGGGAAGTACTTTCAAATAATGTTTTGAGAAATATAAAGCATTGATCCAAAGTTTGGCATTAATCCAAATGCCAGCGTCTCCCCCTGTTTGATGCCCTGCTATGGCTAACCCATCTTTCAAGAGCTAAGCATAGAAGTTACTGGGTAGGTCCTCCTGACCATCCTCCTTCTATTACTGCCTTTACCATACATAGAGTAATGTTCTTTTTGGATATTTGTTTTCTCCATCAGTCTTTAAATGCCTTTAGGGTAGGGTAGTCTCTTATTCATATGTCAACCCTCAAAAACAAAGGATGCTTAATATCTGCTTGCATAACTGAATGAACATAGTTTTTTCCTGGTGGGAAAAATGTTCTAAAATTCATTTAAGTCATGCTCCTGGTGAGGCATGAGATACACAGTTTTACAAAATGTAAATTTACATGTACAGACAGTTTAAGATGGGCATAGCTTGCTGTATCTTCCATTTTTAAGATGTGATAAAAGAAATCACAAACTTGGTAGCATCTTAAGGGTTAATCATTTGTACTGAAAGGTAGAAAGCTGTGTGTGTGTATGTGTTTCTCTTGGGGTCTGGGGGCAAGCAGAGAATGCTGATTAATTTCTGTGTGCTGGTTTCCAGGGCCCAGAGGCTGTGATTGCTGTTTTAAATTGTTTGTGTTAATTATTGTAATAATGTTTTGTAAATAAGATGCCTTATGCAAAAGTATCTGAGAGGGTGTGTTATCAAGGAAATTCCGGCTGGCCGTGGCAGTCATTCCAAGTTGGAAAAGACTTCTTGAAGGCATACAGAATGAAATGAATGCCTAAAGAGCAAGCAGGACTCTGATTAGAGAGAGAAAAAGAAGAAACTCACAGAGGAAGAGGGGTGGCCGGAGAATGGCACAAAGAGACAGAGTGAGGCAGGTGGGAAAAAAGAGGAGGAAAGCATCAAATGGGGAGAGAGTGAGCAGAGGTGCAGAGACAGAGAAGTAGAGAGACTGAGCCACAGAGGGACAGAGACTGAGATGGGGACATCTGCATGCCCAGGATCAGAGACACAGAGACAGACACTCTGGGAGAGGTGAGGAGAGACAGCAGGCCCCGGGAGCATCCTCAGATAGTGGCATGTGAAGACTTGGGCATGATTGCTGGATAGATCGTGGCTAGGAAGCATTGCCTATACTTGGTCTATGGGGAATTTTTAATAAAATCTTTAAAGTGATTAAAGCCCATTTTACCGAAAAGAGATCTGAGCCTCTTTGGTGAAGAGAGACCAACCTGGGCCATTCTTTCCACCATGCTCAGCTGTTGTTTATGCTGCTCCTTGGAGGGGGAAAGATTGTGGATTTGCTCCCCATCTTCCTCTTGCCTGTGGCAGGTGAGGGGAGCTCCTCCTCCCCAGGTAATTGGGAGGGAGCATGCACAGGGCAGTGGCAGGAGCCTTGGTTTCTTTGGCTTTGCTTCCCAGAGCCCAAGCCTTGCTGGGACAAAGGGCGTGACTTTCACATTTTCCTTGCTGTTGCAGAGAGCAGATACAGCTTGCAGCAGTTCCTTTGCTTCTGATGTTTCCTTTGGAGCCAGACCTGATAGGATTTTAAGGAGGGTGTTGGGATGGGTTCCTTCTCACCCTTCCTGAGGTCAGAAGCCCCACCCTGTTTACCAGGATGTTATTCAGTTGGTTAAAGCAGACCAGGCAAGAAAGAGGAGAGTGAGATCTCCAAGATCACTGATTTCAGTTCTCTCACTTTATAGATAGAGTGACTGAGGCCCTGAGAGGGAGACTGACTAGAGCCCCAGGGCTCTGTGTGTGCAAGGCAGCTCTTTCTCCTGCGAAAGGAGGGAGGGCACCTGTGCCGTCAGCCTGCTGTCTTGGCCTGCTCCTCTGCCCACGGCAGACATAACTAATCAATCATGGCCTGCTGCTGCTAGAGCCTTCTCAAGACAATGCTTGGGGAGCACCAGAAATCATTTAAATTCTGCCTGTAGGATGAACCTTCTGCCCTTCCTGCACTCTCCTGCTGATGTATGTTTGTCTTTCTTATGTAGATAGCTTTATAGTTTTGATCTGTGCCCCACTTTCCACTGATCAATCATAACTCATATACATTAGAGTTAGAAGGAATCTAACCTGTCCCTTCTCCAGGAATCTAAATGTTGTTTGTGAAAGTGACGGAGTGGGAGGGAATGTATAGTTTAGTCTCGATGGTTATTTATCTCCTTGCTTTTATGTTTATTTTATTTTGGGGGTGGGGGAGTAGTTCTTGGCAAGGAAGTTTTTATTATTCCTTGGAAAGTGATAAAACCATTGCTCAGAGAGTTTGGCGAAGTTCACACAGCTGGTGCTTTAATCGTGCCATTGGTGAGGAGGGATCCCCCCTAGGGTTATGGGATGTGGGAGTGGCTGAACATACAGCACCTGACACTGGACAGATGAGGTCCACCAAAGTGTATTACTCACAGGCGCGGGCCGCGCTGGTCCCGTGCGGACGGCAGTCAGGGCCAGAGTGAGCAGGCAGGGGCTGTGGGAGGCTTATCAAGGGGGTAAGCAGGAACTATGTGGGTCGCCCCACAAGTAGGGTCGCTGGACTAAGGGACCTCATCTGTGAGAGGGGAACGTTCACTTAGGCCATCCGAGGGCCTCCCAGTTTCACCAGATGTCAAGGCAGCAGCACATAATATCTATCCTTAATTTTAGGCCTTACACCATAACCAGGACAGGAAGAGCTGAAATGTAAAGCCAGGGCTGCTGGACTCCAAGGCCTGGGATCTTTCCCACCCCATCTCGCAGGCTCCCGCCAAACGCGTCTGGTAGAATCGAGTGTTGAGTAAATGGTTCTTTTCTGTGTGTGTCTGTGTTTGTTTTTCTTTGCACCTGGGCGTTGTTTAATGATAGAATTCATTTCCTTCTCAATTTCTCTTTGTATTGTCACATTGTGTGGTTGGGAGAACCAAAATATTCTAACGTAATTCAGGCACTGTCTAAGAATTGGAGAATGAGGTAACCAGTCAATGGGATTGAATACCACCGAAGCTGGAAATCACGGCCTCGCCGCGCTGACAGGAGTTATGCCTCACTTACATGGAATGATTAGAACGTGACCGTGCATACAGATGAGTAGAACAGATACCTCAGCAGATTACTATTCACACTGCCGAGGATCTTAAGCCTTACAGCAGGAGTTCCTTAGGGGTTCCTTTAAACAAAAAACTTCTTGCATGCATTTCAAATCATGTTTCAAGTATACAGCTATTATTTACACCCTATGGAGGTTTTGGGGTCACAACTGTTATGAAAGGAGATATAGCATTGATTTTTTTTTTTTAAAAAATCAGATGTAGATATTGAAGAAAGAGAGGAGTAAAGAATGATGATGACATGATGGTACAAGTCTGTGCTGTGTCTGTGTGTGCCATTGTGCTGGGCATTGCCCATTCGTTTTCTCCTTTATGGTCATAAGGTCCTCGCAACACAGATGTTACTACGATTTTTAGGGTGAGGAAATTGAGGCTCACAGAATTGGCTTGTCCGGTGTCACCCAGCTAGTAATCGGTGGAGTTCACTTACTACGCACCTTAGAGGGTGGCTGTAAGGGTGAAAGATCGTGTGTGTGGTGATTGGCACAGTGCCTGCTATGCAGTACGCCTTTGATAAACAGTAGCGGATCTTCTTATCGAGACCTCATGTATCCCAGCTTCTCCCTGTGACTGTATGTGTCGGTGTCCCATGGAGGGCAGGTCCTTGCTGCACATCTGTGGGCTCTACTTTGTGGGCAGATATAACTTGGAGCTCAGGGTCTTCACCCACACAGTTGTCCTCACAAATTCCTGATTTCCAAAGTCACCTGGAATCCTCAAGTAGAAATCCATTATAGCGGGTGGGTTGATCAGCCTTCCCCTCAAAATATATCAGTGTCCTAACCTCTGGCACCTGTGAATGTGAACTTACTTGGAAAAAGGGTCTTCGCAGATAGAATTAAGCATCTTAAGATAAGATCGTCTTGGATTTACCTGGGAGGGCTTTCAATCCAGTGATAGTGTCCTCTTCATTGGTGAGACACATTGAGAGAAGAGGACAAGGCCATGTGCAGACAGAGGAGGAGACTGGGGTTTGTAGCCACAATCCAAGGAACATCTGGAGTCACCAGAAGCTGGAATAAGCAAGAAAGGATTCTCCCCTAGAACCATCAGGGGGAATGCAGCCCTGACGACATCTTGATTTCAGACTCTGGCTTCCAGAATTGTGACAGAATGCACTCCTGCTGTTTGAAGCCACCAAGTCTGTCGTCATGTGTTAAGGCAGCCCCAGGAAACTACTATGCTCATGTGTCCCAAGAACCTCCTGCTGGTGGGGCAGGAAGATGACCATCTTGAGTCCTGGGAGCCCTGGTCTGCCACCAACGGGCTGTGGGACTTGGGACCACCTATTTTGCTCTCTGGGTCTCAGTTTCCTCATCTGTGAAGTGAGGACAGTGCTGGGGGAAGGGGATTATGAAATAGGAGTGCAGGGTAGCCCAAGATGGAAGTTAGAGCCTTGGAGCTGCTGAGACTGGAATCCTCAAGTAGTGGGGACATTCTGAGTGGGGAGGGGCTAAAGGGCAGTGGGACAGAGGGAGGAGGGGTGGGGTGGGGGCACGTCTGCTCTGCAGAATGGCCAGCCCAGGCAGAAGTAGAATGCCTGCCCTTGCCCACTGCATGGCGCCTGGAGACAGCTAGCTACGTGGGCGTGTGCGTGGGGGTGTGGGGGCTGTCAGTCAGAAACCAGTTCATCCCAGTCAGGAACAGCAATTTGACAACTTGACGTGGCGGGGAAGAAGAAGTAGAAGAATAAGCCCTTCGTTTGAGATCTCGTGGCTGGAAACTATGGGAGACACATTTAGGATAGTCCTGCTGCTTATTTTTTTTTTTTTTAATCCCAGAAATAATTCTTTTGACCTAGTTTTGGTTATGCTCAGGATGTGGTTATACTTAACTGAGCTAAAATACAATACGCTTTTTTTCGGTGTCCTGGAACCACCTTCAGAGCTGCTTGTTTGCTTGGGTCTTGGTGCTCGATGGGTGGGGTGCTTAGGGCTGGGCTCCATCTCAAACCTGAGCAGATCAGTGTGGCTCAGAGGTCAGGAGTGTGGACTTTGGAATGAGACTGCACTGGCTTTGCCACCTGTAGCTGTGCGCTCTTGGCTAAGTTACTAACCTCTCTGAACTTCAGTCTACTCAGCTGTAAAATGGGGAGAAATGTGCCTTCCTTTCACAGGGATTTGGCCATTTGATCTTCACAACAGCCCTGGGAGGTAGGAGCTGTTAATGACCTCTTGCTACAGATGAAGACTTGGCACTAGGGAGAGATTAACTGTCTCACAGCCATGTCTCGTGGCCAACCAGGGAATCTGGCTTGAGTCCATGCTCTTAACCACTGCCCCTCCCTGCCTTTCCCGATGGGTGTTCAGTAGTGAGTATTGCCATTTGGTGGAAGAAGCTCAGCTCTGCTCACTCTGGGGTTCCAAAGGGAAGAGAAGTTGCTGGAAAGTGGACCCAACTCAATGGAGTTGGGATAAAGTCCTGTGACACTGGTACATATTTGGTGGGCAGCTTTGTAGTCCTTTCCCAGACATGGTTCTCTTTGGTCCTTGCCAGCAGTAGTGGCCTGTGGTGGAAGCTACCATGCTCCATGTGGCATGCACACTGTGTCACCCTTCTCTGAACAGGCAGCAGAAAGAGTGGGGACACAGGAGTGCCCAATTTTGTCAGACCACGTCAAACAAAGAATTTTAGCTTCTCCCTGGCCTTGGAGAGGCAACTGGCATTTTGACAATGGGCGACCTCAAGTGTGTGAGTCCTGGGAAGGGCCTCCCAGTTTGGCCAGGTGAGGTCTCCTGGACCCCCTGCCTGGTCTGCAGGCCCATCCGCTTCCCACCCTCCTCCAGGGCTGCTCCTCTCAGCTGTGCTGTGCCCTGTGCTTTGGCTCATGCAATTCCTGTAGCTGAAATTCTCCCCACTCTCCTCCTCCACCTCAGGATCCCTTCCTTTCCTCAGGCCTAGGCTTGAGGATCCATCACTTCCTCTCCCAAGCAGCTGATGCTCTAGTTGCAGAGACAGACAAGTAAACGGAGGAATAATGATGCATTAAGATTTGGAAACAAAGAGATTGGTGAAATGGAGAGTGGTGGAAGGAGGCATCCCTGAGGTATAGTTGCCGCCTGGGGAGCCAGCCACGCCCAGTGCTGATGGAAGAGAATGCGGTTCTTGGAGCAGCATGTGTTCTGAGATCCTAGGATGGGAAAACTCGCATGTTCCAGGAATTAAAGGAAGGCCAGCGGAGCTGGAATGTCGTGCACAGCGGGGAGAACAGCAGGAGGTGAGTTTGCAGAGGTAGGCCTGCAGGATGGGGGGGGCCGGACTTAAACGTAGTGCAAAATGTCTGCCATGGGGTGAGCCCTCTGGCTGCGGTGTTGAGGATGACTTGGTGCAGGGCCAGGTCAGAGATCCCTGGAGTGATGAGCGGCAGGTGGCGGTGGGTTGGACTTGAGTGCCGGGGGTAGAGGTGAAGGTGGGTCAGAGCTTTCTAGATTTATTCTGAAGTTTTGTGCTAGTAAAGAAAAGGGAAGTGTCAGGGTTGCCTTGTGGGTCTCTGGCTGGAGCAACAGGGTTAGATGGTGGTACCATTTCCTGAGAAGGGAGATCTGGAAGGAGGCAGTTTGGAGGTGGCATCCAGGGGTCTGCTCCGGACGTGGTAGGTGCTCACTGTCTGCCGGCGTTGGCTGGCGGAGGTGCTGCCGAGGCGGTCGGGTGAAAAGGGCTGCAGCTCCGAGTGGAGGTTCTGACCTCATTCTTCCTGATGCTGATGGCGCAACGCCAGCGCTGGGGACCCCAGCACCCTGCTGGAGGAAGGGGAGAGGCAGAAGGCGTGGAACATCAGAACCAGGGTGACGACTTGAACCAGAGCCCATCCTGGCTCGCTGAGGGAGACGGAGCCTGCACTTGCCCATCTTCAGGATCCAGGCATCTCCCCCATTCCCAGCTTTAAGAAAATAAATCGCATCGGTGATTCTGCAGGCAGATCTAGGTGGAGGGTTTATCTAGGCCAGTGTCTTGCGTCATGGTAATATCTTCCTGTGTTCCAACTTGTCCCTGCTTACTGAGGCTTGTTCCTCATGTCCAGGTTGGAAACCTTTATATTTGCTGAAGACAGAGCCACCAGCTGAGGTTAAAGCGACCACTCTGTTCCTGTCCTCCATCACGCCCCACCATCTGCCAGAAACCAGTCCCGCCTTTTGTCTCCAGCCCCCGTACCCAAGGTCAGCCATGTGGCTTTGGTCAGCGCTTGTGTGTTTCTCCTGCTCCCCTGGGTTTGCATGCTCCTCGTGCTCTTCCTGCAGATTTGAAGCACTTTCTAAAATTTATCTTGCATCTCATGTCTGCTGTTTGCTAATCACCTGCCCTTTGTCACTGGTGGTTATCGGAGAGCATTTCCCATTTCTCGACGTTGGTTTCTTGAGACTTCTTATCGAGCATTTGTGACTAAGTTGTTGGAATTTCGTTTTCCTAGAGCTCTTCTTGGCCTGGGGAAAGCTACTGTTTTCCTGAGAGCTTCTATGTGCCAGTCGCATGCATGAATATATTTAGTCATCAGATATCTTAAGATATTATTACTCGTATCTGCAGATAACCAGAGCACAAAACCGTGTATTGTATCTGCACATGCTCATATAGCTAATGAGAAAATTCAGAAAATGCAGTGAAGCCTTTCTTAGTAGACATGTTGAATGTGTACACCTTTTAAACATTGACTTCTGCCCCCTCGCCCCCTACTCAAGCTGCCCACTGGTATATACCAGCCTTGCCTTCTATTATAGCTTACCTTTCAAATGCCATCTTTACCTTTGGGATTAAAATTTAAATGTATTCCGTGTCAGCTCAAGCAACAATTTTTTGAGCACCTACTATATGCTAGTCTGGAGGCTAGCGTGATGGAGGTGAATTAGGCATAGTTCTTGTCTGGGAGGAACGCAGGGACATATTCTGTGCTGTGGTTCCCAGGCATCCAGGGCCTTGGTTAGAGAAACAGGCACTCTCCTCGCAGACTCAGGGAATCCAGAATGCATGGAAAGCACAGAAACATGACGTTCTGCCGCGTTGTTTATCAGCACATCTCCAGTACACTGAGGTTTGGTGCAAATTAGTTATTCATCGAGGCATAACACAGTTGAATAAACACTTGTGCTTGCCCAGAGGAGTCTGTTCTGACCACAGTGACCTCCCTTATGTGCTACCTGGGATCTGGTTTGTCTCTGTCTCCTTTTGAATAAAGAACACAGCCCACACACTTCCGATGTCAGCCAACGAAGTAGCCAGTCCCGGTGCTGGATGCTTCTGGCTCCAAGGAAAGGGACAAGCTGCAGGGGCCACTGGGCTGGTCTCCTGGCTGTAGCAGTCCAGAGGGCTCATGGGCTCCCTTGTCTGTGTCCGCAACACTGCAGTGACTAATGCACTTTTAGGCACATCAGTACTTACTCAGCCAAACACTTGTCCCCTTAGGTGGGTAACCTGTTACGAACTGAATGTCTGTGTCCCACCAAAATCCATATGTTGAAATTCTAACTCCCAGCGTGATGGTATTAGGAGGTGGGATTTGGGGAGGTGATTGGGTCATGGGCGTGGAGCTCTCATGAATGGGATTAGTGCCTTTATAAAAGAGACCCGGAGAGCACTCTTGTGTTTCTTCCACCATGTGGGGATATAAGAAGTCATCAGTCTGCAACCCAGAAGAAGGCCCTCACCATAACCCAACCATGCTGGCACCCTGATTTTGGACTTGCAATCTCCATAAACTGTGAGAAATAAATTCCTTTTGTTTGTAAGCCCCCACTCTGTGGTACTTTGTTACAGCAGGCTGAATTGATGGAGACATTTGCTGAGTATTTCGCCACCTACTATATGCTCTGTTTGTTTCTGTGCTTTGAAGACAGAATGACATGTTTGGAAGAACCCAGACTCTCCAGTAAGACAGCTCTGAGCTCAGACACAGCCTTATCGGTTGTTGTTACTGATGTCATGTTCCTGTGTTGCTTCAGCAAGCCACTTGGGAAGTTTGAGCTTCAGTTTTCTCCTCTCTAAGATGGACTAATAATATTGACCATCATAGATTTGTTTTGAGGATTAGCAATAAAGCTGGTACAACACCGGAATTGTCCCCTGTACATAATAGCCACTTGGAAAACAGTTCTCACCTTTCTTAGCTACAGAGAGCACTGTCCCAGGGCACAGGTGACTTTAGGGGCAGAGGTGGGGGGGGAGCATCATTTCTCTGGCCTCTACGATGGTTTTTGCGGCAAGTATTTTAAGGCTGAGAAGGGCTTTGCCGGGTCCCAGGAGTCAGGACTCAAGGTGCTGGACTTCCTGTGTGGCTTTTGGCATCTGTGAAAGCACAGTGATAATACAGAGGGAAATGATATTCTTAAAAGCAATATTCAAATGAAAAATACTACACTTACCACATTTTAATAAGGCAGCTCTCTCTTCATCTATGACTGTGGCCTATAAATCCTGACATCCAGACAAACACTAATAATTCTCAGGGTTTTCAGCTGAAAATTGTGAGGAAGAAAGATGCTGTGTTTAGGCAGAGATGGGGGAACTCTGTTGTTCAGCGGGGGGCCTGGCGGGGGAAGGAATTGGCTCCTTCTTCCAAGAGTGCTGGCACGCCCTACCTCTGAGAGCTTTAGGATTGTGGACTAGGAGGCATATTACTGACTCTCTAGACCAGTGTCTTCTCAGGAAGGCTGACTCCCCTTTCTTGTGTTTCTGCTACGTGCCGAACATCACTCCGTATCTTTATTTATCTCTCTTAACCCTCCCGAAGATGTCTATGGTAGGTGCTGTCACACCCATTTTACAGACGAGAAAAGTGAGGCTTAGAGACTGACTTGCCTTCGGCCATGTGGCTTTTAAAGGTTGAACTAAGACTTAAATGGAGGTCTGAACACGGTGCTGCCACTTTTCCTCTCCTTTCCCCGTGCCCACCCCCCCCCCACCCTTTACAACTATCTACTTTTTAAATTTAGCTGTTGAGGAAGCTAAAACCCTGAATGAGAAATAAACAACTTACCCCTAATCACAAAGCCCATTAGATGTGGAACCAGGTTCCGACCCAGAGCTCTAGATTCCCTCCCTGCTTTCCCCCATTCTCTGCCTTGCCTCCCCCGAGCCGCCTCATTAAACCCACACAGAAGCCGGAGACGGCGTTTCCTCGGCTCCGTCACGGATCTTTCCCCGTGGCTGCCAGTCAGCGCCCTCCTCTCCAGATGCCTGTGATCTGAGCTTATAGTGTTCTCGTCCTCGGGCTTCAAAGTAATTGTTTCTTCCTCATTTTGCTGCGGGCCACTCAGCGTGGGTCATGATGTTCTTACTCAGAGAAGATCCAGCATCAACTTATTCCCAGCCACAGCTGCCGGCGTGTTCGGTGTCTTATCCCTGATCCCGGGTGCTTTCAGGACGTCTCTGGAAGCTGAGGGAGAGTGAGGTGGTGGGGAAATATCCCCTTTGCTTGTGAGCTGGGAAAACTTTTGCATCCTTGACCTTAGGTGGGCCCATCCCTGGGCCTCCAGCTCCTCACTCTGCTTCCCTCCGCTGTCGCACGGATCTCCAGACTCGCATCCTCAACTCCAGGGCCAACAGAAAGAGAACATCCCTTTCCTGTTGTGATCCACGAAGCTTCCAGAACTGAGTTTCTGAATGGCCTGGCTTGGCTCACATTCCAGGAGTGCTCCCATTGCTTGGACTCCAGTAGGAAGCAAGTCAGTTTTGTTCACAGACATATCCTTCTTATTCAGTGCAGTGCCTGGAATGCATAAATGAGTGAACGAATGAATTTTGCCCAGGTCTGAGTCACGTGACCATCTTGTTGCTAAGTGGTCAAATCCCTTCCCCAAGCACATGGAGTATGTGTATGTCACCAGAACAGAGATCATGTGCGAAGTAGGTTTTAAAAAGAGTCGCCCACGGCTGTCTGTGTACTGGTATTTTGTTTGCCTCTCCAAATCCATTCTCCATCCGTAGGAGACTCTCGTGAATTTCACTGGGGGCTCCCATCCCTCTGACTTCTGGTTGGGCGCAGACAGTGGGAAGCACCAGCAGAAGATCTGTGGGTCAGAGCTGGGAGGAAGGACTTTTTCCCCTCCCTGCTGGGCTGTTGCAGCCACAGCCCTTCCCAGGAGCCCTCTTGCACAGTGACCAGGTTTACTGGTTTGTGATAACTGCTCCCTCCCCTGGTCCTGTGGGCTAGGGTTAGTTCTGTTATTGCTAATCCCAGGGGACTTTACCTTCCTTTGGTGAATTCCCTAAACCTTGCCCCAACGTGGTAAATAGTCCCTTTATGGAATGTTCTCCAATTTCCATGTCTGTGTCTGGGACCTGGACTCATACAGCCTGTCAGGTTACATAGGGATTAGATTTGCCCTGCTTGTTTTCTTTGGGCAGGAGAAGGACGGAGGACCAGATAACAGTGGTGGTTACTTAGACATAAGTTTCTCCCTGGAGAAGCGTTAGCACCTCCGTCCTCCAAGCTCCCTCATACGTGTACCCTTGCACATGTTAGCCCTTCTGCTTGGATTCCCTCTCTGTCTTATCCAACAGGGGAACTCTTACCCTACCTTTAACTTTAAGCTCGGAGGGAGTCCCTTTGCAAAGCCTCCTGCAGTTCCCCAGCCCCCTTCCCTGGACCCTGCAGCTGTCTGAGCTTGCCTTTTCTCAGAGTGGACCCAGCCCTGGGCACCCCTACCCCCCAGACTGTGAACCCCTTGAGGGCAGGTTCCTCATCTTATTCCTCTCTGAAGCCTCCATGTCAGCTGCCTCGTGCCCACTCAATGTATGCATCTCTTCAGTGAACGTATGAATTATTAAGCACTGCTAAGTTTGGAATTCCAAGGAGAAGACAAAGTTTTGAATTCCAAAGAGGAAGTCCAGTTTGGAATTATAAAGAGAAGGTAAAATGTGTGGAGAGAAATAGCATCTTAGCAATGAATATTTATAGATTTTCATTTCTTTTTTGAAAAAGGGAAATCCTTTCTTGCTTAGAAATATCAAGAAAATAAAAATAAAAAACAGCAAACTTGAGTGCCTCAAGGCAAACATCTCATTCCCACGGATGGAAAGCATCTTGAAGAAGAATCAGCCCCCTCCCCACGCCCCCCGCCAACCCCTCCCCCTAGCCTGAGTCCTGTTTCAGTGCCACCACTGTGGTCTGGGCAAGTCACATGACCTCTCTGAGTCTCTGGTTCCTCTTCTGAGAAATGAGGGCATAGCTGGGCTGCCATGTGTGTGAATAGTACAAATCAGTGTTTCTCAATTTTTTGTTTATGATCATTGCCCTAATGAGTCTTTTTAGACCTTTCCTTCCTAATCCCATGAAATTTTCATACCACAGATATACTGTATGTGTACTGTGGCCTGTGGAGGGCCACAAACCATTGCAATAGCTGAGATATCTTTCGCTCCCCAAGTGCCAGTTTTTGTCCCATTGAAAATGCTTGGTTGTGGCGATTCCTCGCTCCTTGGTGGGCAACAGAACTGTCTAGACCATGGACAGCACCAGAGCCTGGAGGTGCTGTCCTGGCTGCTGCTCCTGAGATGGGATGGATATACATAGTCAGAATACAGATAACAACAGAATCCCATCCTAGCCTGTGGTCGGCAGAGCAGCCACGGTCCCTGGGCACTGTCACTGCTGAGACATGAGTCACAAAGCTAAATGTCACTGCTGTTGGTTTGGCAGCTAGGGGCCAGGCCCCAGGAATCCAGAGTGAGTAAGACTCGGCCTCTGCAGTCAGGGAGCTCCCAGATTCTTGGGGGAGACAGGCGGATAAGCAACGGGGCCAGCGTCCTAAGTGCCATGTTAGAGGGAAGCCCAGGGCAGGGACCCCTCACCTCGCCGCGTGGTGTGACACCCCTCTGGTGTCATTGCACTGAGCCAGGCTGGTGTGGAGGCTGCCGAATCCTCATACCTGCTACACCCAGGCTGGCAAAGACATCGGGCTGAGGAGCAGAGCTGAAAGGAAGCTCAGGCTTCGGGGCGGAAGTGAAGGACGAGAGGGAAGCAGCCTGGGGATCAAGGGCAGGGCAGGACACTGCTCAAATGGAGGCTGAGGGGCGGCCCAGGAGGCCCCCACCCACAGATTTCTGCAGCTGCTCTAGCTCTGGTGGCCTTTCGTTTCCTTTGCTCTTGTGAGATGACGCAATCCAGCCAGAGACCTCTGGAGGGACACCGTGACTGTGTCGATGTCTTTGACAGGCTGACTGCAGCGCCTCCCAGGGCGGCCCACTCTCCATCCCTCCTTCTGCCAGACATCCTGTTCATTGTTCATTATTTATCATTCCTCTGATTTCCCATGTGCATATTTGTTTTGCCATAGTGTATGTAATCTCGTAGGTGACTCCAAGTCCTTTGTGAGATGAGGAGGATCGTACATGCCTAACAAGCAAAATGTCTGTTTGTTCCCTCCATCTATTTTGCATCCCTCCCACTTTTGTTTCAGTTCCTCTCTTAAGAGGATCATATCCCTCGCCCCTTCACCTTTCTAGCCTTCTGTTCTGTCCTCGTCCTTGGGGCTGGACATTAACGAAGGCGTCATCGGTTAAGCTCCTGGGAGTGCCCTCTTCCTCCCCTTCCTCCCCAGCTCCCTGCGCCCCTTGCCATAGCTAACAGCACCTCCGTCTTCCAAAATCTTTGATTCAGCCATATCAAATGCGACAGGGCTTCTCTGGTAGAGAAGCTGCTGGAAATAGCTGCTGTATTTGACACGGCTGGGGCGGGCGAGGGCTCAGAGCAAGTCATTCTGCTTGGTCTTCATGCTACTGTGAATGCTAAATCCGCAGGGCGAAGGGGGGCCAGGCATTTCCCAGCTCTGCCAGGGGAGGGGGGGGCGGTGATCACTCCCTGGGTTTCCCTGCCTCCTCCTCCATGCTCTGCCCTCCTGCAGGGGAAACCTGGAGGGCCAGGGGCGGTTCCCTTCCCCTTCTGCAATGCCGAAAATGGAAATGATGACGACTCATATTCCGAGGGGCTGTTGTGAAAATGAAGTTAAATAATACAGGTTAAGCTCCCAGCAGGGCATATTGTAGGGACTCAGTGCGTGATCGATGCTCCGTTATGATTAATTATTCTTTTGTGTAATGGGCCCTGAGCTCTGCAGTTGAGGGGTGCTTCTCCAGGCTGCCCCTGCTCTGGAAGGCTGGGCTGAGCATCTCCCCGGGATGAATAATTCATCACCAGTCTCCTTTGCTCCCGAAGCAGCTCCTGGCAAACGCTGCAGATGAATTCATTTGTCATGGGTGGGCGTGCGTGCGAGAACAGATGGGATTCCCCAGTCACGTGCTCCTGCAGACAGCGTGACACACAGACACGCGGAGGAAGCCCTGCTTCTTGGAGGAGACGGGCAGGAACCTCAGCTTCTGAAAAGGATGCGGTGGATCTGCCGCCGATGCCATATGTGGCAAAAGCCCTGCTTTGCTCTGGAAGAAAGGGGGTATTTTCCATCATGCTGTGTCCTTAACAATGTCTGACGAGGTTTTTTAACCATGGGGGCACGCCCATCTCCTGGGCATTATAGGGTTGATTTATTTATTCATTCTGCGATCATTTCATTCCTACTGTGTTCCATAGCCTGTGTTAGGCCTGGGAAAACAGAGATAAATGGAGATCTGCATAGAATGTTGTGGAAACTCAAAGGAGCGGGTTGCTGACATAGAATAGGTATTTAATAACTTTCTGCTGAATTAATAAATAACTGCTGACTGAAAGGTACTTAACTCAGACTGAGGCAGTCAGGGAAGGCTTCCTGGAGGAGGTGATAATTAAACTGAAGTTTGGAGGGTGACCTGGAGTAACCTACATGAAGGAGGATTTTGAGGAACACAAGAATACACAGTGTTTTCGAGAAGCTGTAAATAGACGAATGGAGCACTGTCAGGACCTGGGCTGTGAAAGTCCTGGCACAGCTCAGTAGATTCCGGTGAGAGCCAAGGAAGGGTGGTGGGGAGGAGGGGACCTTGAGATCATTTGTACTGTGACAAGAGTGCTTAGGTGCAGTGTGTAGGAGTTGAAGAAAGGAAACCTGGAAAATAGGAGATAAGTTGGTGCATTCATTCATTCACTCACGTGTTTACTGATTCATTCACTACTCATCCTTTTACTTGTGCAACAGGTATTTCTTGAGCGCCTGGTGTGTACTGCACCGTGAGGTGTCGGGGAGGAGAGGAGGCTACAAAGCTGACACGCTAGGAGGTGGGGGATGGGGAAGTCAGGCCGTCTCTAGGCTCCGGTCAGTATCATTTGCTTTAAATGAACGAAGTCAACAGAACTGAGCTCTTGGTCTGAGTGGAACCTCAGCAGGACCCTGTTTTGCAGTTGGGGTCCACCCGTAGACATGGCGTGAGGCCCCAGATGTGCTAGACAGTTCTCTCCCTGCTGTCCTGGGGTAGGGGCGGGGGCCACGCTTTCCTCCCTTCTGTACCGGAATCCATACGGGCATCGTCAGAGCCTCCCACTTGTCTCTGTCGGGTTTCTTGCTGGGTTGCTTTCACTCGGTGCTGCCATTGGTCAGGCAGAGGGCTCGAAGGTGAGATGCACAAGTGTTCACACCTCTTTGACCTTCAGACAGCCCGGGTAGCCAGTGACATTTGCGAAAGGATTTCTGTTTCATGCCTAAAACATTTCTAGAACCCTGAGGTCCGGTTGAACCCTGGTTGGAGAAGGTCTAGTATTCCTTTGGGGCAGAAATGCCCACTCTGCTCACGCTCTTTGAGACAGCCTTCCTGGGCATCTTTTCCTCAAAAGGTGTGCTCTCTGGATCGCCTGAGTCAGAATCACGCGGAAGGAGGGATAAAAGGTGGGTTCTTAAGCCCCATGTGACTTGGTGAATTCGAATTTCCTTGGGGAAAGCCATGGAGTTTGCATCTTTAATCATCATTCTTGGTGATTCTGAGGCTCTTGCATGTTGAGGAAGCCCCATTTTAAAGCACAAAGGTTATTCTGGAATGGGGAAGGGACTGTCAGCTGAGTGCCTGCTGTGTGGCAGACACGGTGCTGGGTGTCAGGCGGTGGACTTCCTTCATTCTCACTCCGCCCTGCGGACTGTGGCATGAACCTTCTGTGCCACACAGTGAGTAAGGGGTGCGGCTGGGGCTCAGACCCCAGTTGCCTAAGGCCAGCGCAAGCCAGCTGGCGCTGAATCGGCGCTCAAAGCCGGTGGTGCGAGCAGTTCATTGAGCAGGACGGATGCCTGGGGCACAAGCAGCAGCAACGTTATCATCCCGCTGTTGCCCATTTCAGCTCACGCGTGGGAGCTGGGGCTCCCTCCCTCCGTGAAACCTCGCAGCCCACGGCGTCTCTGTGCGCTTGGAGAATCAGAAGTCCTGCAGTCGTTTTCAGTCCCAGGAATGATCTCATTGTAGAAAGCAGCATGCCCAGACCAGGGGCTGCCTCTGGCTCCTGCTGGTGACAGCACAGAGAGGGAGGGAGGGCAGCCGGTGTGTGTGTGGCGCCCTGATGTGACGTTTGGGTTTGTTTTTCTGTGGCCTTGGCAGATATTTGCAACCTCTGACTCCTCCATGGGCCCTCTGGGGTTCCTGGGAGCTTCCCTCACCAAATGCTGCTCTGCCTCAGTGTTGCCACCTCCTGCTGCGCCCCTCCAGGGCTGTCCCCTGAGCTGCCACACCCAGAGCCACCTCCACCTCTTCCTGCAGAGAGAGCTTTTCCAGAGGCAGAAATCAGAAGTCTGACATTCTCACCTCCCCAGTCCCACATCAGCTGTCCCCCCAGGAATCAAGTCTGCTGGACTGTTCACTGTTGTGTGCCCAAGGTCTGGGGACAGTACACTCTGCAGTGGACTCTCACAGCCCTCCTTACTAGGTCTGAGATGACAGTAGGTGAAGCCCTCCTCACCTCCCCCAGAGGGCACTGAATTCACAAGATGCCAAGAAATTTCTGTTAAAACAGCACCCCCTCTCATTGCCGCCTCCTCAGGCGGAATCCTTACACACATTTACAGTAGGAGGTGGGTTTTCGGCAGCCTGCTCTTTGCAGACCTGGTTAGTTGGCTTAGCACCTGCTCCTGGAAGTGGCACCCCCCGCCACCCCATAGCATCAGCAACACCTGCAGCTTTGCAGAAAGGGGGCTTTTGAGGCCCACCCCAGACCGAATGAGTCAGAAGCTGCCAGAGCAAGATGCCCAGGTCCCTTGTATATGTACAGTGAGATCAGACATGCTGGTCTGGCCTCACCTTGAAAAGTGGGGGCAGGTGGTAGTGTTGTTTAAGGGCCTGGCTGAAACAGACTACAGAGTCCCATTTTGCCATCTGTCACACTACCTATAAATTAGCTAAACGGTCTCTGAAATTCTCTCTCCTGAGTTATCGTGTAATGACATGACCTTGGCATTTGGGGAACTAGGTGTCTCCCAAATTCTTGTCAAAAACACAAGCGTTCTGCAGAGCTGCAGTTAAAGGTAATGTTATACCCTATCCAATTCTCTAAGACCCACATGAAAAGCAAATACTGCTGCTGCTGCTGCCACCACTAACTGGCAATTACTGGGTACTTACGATGTGCCAGGCACGGTGACAAATACTCCCTATGCAATGCGTTTGCTCATGGAATTCACCCGTGAGTCGCTCGTAATGGAGCTCTGAGGACAGGTTTCTCTCTCCAGGTGGACGGTTTTGCTTCTTTCCATCTGGCAGCAACAGCTGAAAAAGTCCAGCGTCTGTCCCTGTTTGTCCTGGTTTTCAGGATACTCAGACTCTTGTTCCAGACTCTTGGCCTACCTTTCTCCTCTTTCCCAATAATTTGAACTCTCCCTTTTTGAAAATCTTTAGTTTCACTGTCAGGTTCTCTGTTTACTGGAACCTACTTTATATCCTTTTCAAATTAGTGGTGGTATCAAAAAAATCTTAAGTGAATCTTCACTTCAAAACAAGACTCATGATCGTCAGACCTTAAGTGGACAGTGACCCCATCACTTTAAAAATGAGATCTGACTGGCAAAAATTGAGTTTATACGTAACACTTCTGAAACTGACCTTCTGCATAAGCAAAGGGCACCTATCGTGCTGGCCAGGGATAAGTATTCCAAGTAATCTGGTAGGTTATGGACATCAGGCAAGGCCAGTCTTATAAGTGGGCTGCACATCCAACTGCTTCAGTGTCTTCCCTGAAGTATTTCTCCTCCATTTCAGGACGGACTGACCTCTAACATGGGTAGAACCAAGGCTAGTTGGTAAGGAGATGCAGGGAGGGATGAGTTAGACAAGGTGTTCATTATTCAGCCAGTATTTCCTGAGCTTTTTCCACATGTCGGGCACTGGGTTGCAAAGGTTGCAAAGGCACAGCCCCTGGCCCCAAGAAGGTCACAGTTGAGCAAGCTACACACACACTCATTCAGTTCAAATGCACAGTAGAGCCAAAAAGGGTTAAGTACCCAGTGCTGTGACATATGCCATGGAAATTCTGAGGATGGAGCTATTTTGTTCTTGTTTTTGTTTTTTTTTCCCCACACACGAGATTCCGAGAATGGAGCTATTTGTTTTGTTGAGAGATCTGGACAGGTCAATGAGGGAGCGTTTAAGCTGTGTCTTGGGACATCAATTGGTTGCACAAGGTTAGGGAAGGACATTTTGGGCCAAGGTCAGAGAATCAGGAACTGTGTCTGGGTCACCTTGGGTCCTTGGGGTCTAGCACAGTATCAGGCACAGCGTAGGAGCTCGACACGAGTGTGTAGATTAAATGGATGCATAGGTGGAATTCGAGATGAGAAGGAAAAGCTTTCTAAGGGCAAGTTGGGCTCAACTTTTGAGAAGTAACAAAGCTCTGAATTGCTGTAGCCTTGGAAACAATACAGCATAGTAATTACTTGCTTGTGTCTGTCATCCCTGGATGTCTGTGAGCTCCTGGGGGAAAAGGACTCTATGAGTTTTTTACTACTATATAACAAATTACCACAAATTTATCACCTAAAAACATCCATCTATTGTCTTACAGATTCTGTAGATCAGAAGCCCTGGTGCATGTTTTCTGATCAGTCGCATGAGGCAGAAATCAAGGTGTCGGGCAGGGCTGCATCTCTTCCGGGGCTCAGAGTCCTCTTCTAAACTCACTGGTTATTGGCAGAATTAAGTTCCTTGTTGTTGTAGCAACGAGGCCCTGTTCACTTGCTGGCCATCAGCCAGGGTTGGCTCTCAGCCCTGTCCATTACATGGCACTCTGCCCCACCTACACTTTGACCTCTGACCTCCTTTATGAGCTCACCAGGTTAGACCAGGCCCATCCAAGACAATGTCCTTTTTCATGAACTCAAAGTTGACTGGGACTTTAATTATGTAGGTAAAATAACTGCAAGAGTGCTGTCGCAGCCTCGAGTCTTGCTCAGTGTCCAGGGAGGGCATTGTACTGAGCATGCACACCAGGGAGGGATCTCGGAGACTGTCTGGCAGACCTGCCTCCTGCAGGGCCCATGTTTAATTCATCCCTGGACCTCAGGGCCTGGCACCGGGTACAGTTATACTGATGGTCAGGCAGACACCCAGAGGACCAGAGTGGGCACAGAAAGGACTCCAGTGCACCCAGGACTGCACTGCACGCAGTAGAAGCCGAAGCTTCAAACTCACCGCACCAGTATTTGGCGAATAGGCTTGAGACATTGTTGGATGCTTGGATGTATCTCCGTGGAGGAATATGCCAAGGCTTTCTAGGGAGAATCTTGGGAAAACTACTCCACGTTGTACATTTAGTCCACAAGGATTTTTTAAAAATAATGTTATCTGACATTTATAGCCTGCACAATACTTTTTATAGCCCTTGGGTATGTAGCTTTATTAATTAATTAAGGGGTGGGTGGCCGGGTGGGCGAGTGAATGAGTCCATTATTACTAAATTAATTCATTTGCTCATTTCTTCAGCTGCCCACCTGCTGACTTCCCTTAGCCAGTGATCCAGCATCCATTTCTCGAAGCCTCCTCTCCACCCTGTGCTGGACCCTGAACTATACCTGTGAACCTGACAGACTCCCTTTCCTCCTTGTTCAGTTCAGAGTTCCTCAGGTTGTGGTCTGGGGGCTCCTTGAACTCAGCAACTTGGGGGTCATGTGAAAAACACAGACTTCTGCACTCTGCCACAGACCCACTGAATTAGACTCCCTGGAAATGGCACCAGGGAGATATATTTTTTACAAGATTTCCAAGTAGTTGAGGGCAGTGGAGGTTTGAGAGGCCCTAGCCAAGTACTGTATTGATGTGGGAGACAGAGAAAGCTGGCAGTGTCACTCTATGCCTTAATCACTGTGGGGCTCACAGGAGGAAGGGGCTGGGGACCGAGAGTGGACTGGGCTCTAGGGAGAAGGAGCAGCAACAGAGCAGACCAGGAGGAGAGACTGAAAATACTGTGCTGCCTCCATTCTGGGATTGAAGTTGACTTCAAGCCTCCATGAAGTACCTGCTAGTTTGTAGGTGCAAGAAATGCTACACATGTGGATTTGTTCTGCGTCCAGTGTAACCTGGCTAAATCCAGTTTAATCTGGCTCCAAGCCCCACTTGCCAGGGTGGAGAAAGAAATCCCTCTGCTTTGTTTTGGGGGTCTGCTCTTGCTGTCCACCCCAGATGGTACCAGAGCCTGAGTTTTCAGGAAAGGCCAGATGAATAAGGCCATCGTCCGTTTGAGGCGGTGGCTCTGCTGAGTCCAGCAAGGTTGGCGGAGGGGGGCTCTGTGCTGCAGGGGCTGGCTCACTGGAGGTCTTGCCTCATCCTGCGGTGGAACGGGGAAGGGTCCCTGCCTCCTGTGGGGCTCACCACTGCCCTCTCTCCCTTCCTCCTCATCTGCACCTGCCTGTCCGCACAGGTGCTGGCTCGGTTCATAAAAGGGGGAAGAAAAATAACCTCACTTGTTCTTTCCCCTTCATAAGTTAATATCTCATTAAGTGATCTTCGCACCACATGAAATTATCTTGTCCTGTTTCTCTCATCAAACACATTAAAAAAAAAAAACAAAAACTTTAAGCCCACTGAAGTTGAGAACCATTGTGCTAGTTTCTAAAACAGAATTGACTCTTAAAATCGAGTCAATTAAATTATATATTTAATGTAGTGTCTATTCCCTCCCCACCCCTGCCTTACCCCTTGTTAAACCGATGCTTTTTCTTACTCTCAATGGCATCATAGACCTAAGGAGACATGGTGGTTTAGTATTGCTTGTGCGTGTGTGTGTGTGTGTCCGTGTGCTT
The DNA here is from genome assembly GCF_000956105.1 of Propithecus coquereli. Taxonomy (NCBI): domain Eukaryota; kingdom Metazoa; phylum Chordata; class Mammalia; order Primates; family Indriidae; genus Propithecus; species Propithecus coquereli. Next base: position 1,875,700 of record NW_012148396.1, on the reverse strand, counting down.
GTGCACGTGTATGTATGTGAGTCCGTGTGTATGTGTCTTTGTGTGTGTGCACGTGTGTGTGTGTGTTGGGTAAGTGGGGTTCAGGAAGTGAGTTATGGAGAAGACGAGACTGAAAAAGAAGGCAGGACAAGGCTGGGGGCGGTGGCTCACGCCTGTAATCCTAGCACTCTGGGGGGCCGAGGCGGGAGAATTGCTTGAGCTCAGGAGTTTGAGACCAGCCTGAGCAAGAGCGAGACCCCGTCTCTACTAAAAACAGAAAAATTAGCTGGGTGTGGGGGAGCGCCTGTAGTCCTAGCTACTCGGAAGGCTGAGGCAGGAGGATGGCCTGAGCCCAGGAGCTTGAGGTCTCAGTGAGCTATGATGACGTCACTGCCCTCTAGCCAGGTTCAGTCATTTCTTCATTACACCAACATTTCTTCACACAGTAAACACTGCAGATTCGGTGCGCGAGTGCATCCACCATGCAGCGGGGTTGACATGGCAGTGAAGACGGAGGGGGCTCCGGAAAGACGGCCCAGAGGAGGTGGTCCTGAAGGGAACAGCTCCTGCCCTGAAATGTAACCACTTCTGAAAACTCTACTCCCAAACAACTTCCAGGTCAGGCAAGGCAACACTCAACTCAACATTCAGCCTTGGAGAACAACAAACTGGGAGACTCTGTCTCAAAAAAAAAAAAAAAAAAA